>NW_026881512.1:0-35471 GCF_032173495.1 Musca vetustissima | reverse complement strand
TAGAAGCGTTTAAATGCCTTAAAATGCCTTTTTAGACCACAGAAAATTAAAATGCGTTTTCTAGGCGTTAGAAGCGTTTAAAGGCCTTAAAATGCCTTTTTAGACCACAGAAAATTAAAATGCGTTTTCTAGGCGTTAGAAGCGTTAAAATGCCTTTTTAGACCACAGAAAATTAAAATGCGTTTTCTAGGCGTTAGAAGCGTTTAAAGGCCTTAAAATGCCACAGAAAATTAAAATGCGTTTTCTAGGCTTTTTAGACCACAGAAAATTAAAATGCGTTTTCTAGGCGTTAGAAGCGTTTAAAGGCCTTAAAATGCCTTTTTAGACCACAGAAAATTAAAATGCGTTTTCTAGGCGTTAGAAGCGTTTAAAGGCCTTAAAATGCCTTTTTAGACCACAGAAAATTAAAATGCGTTTTCTAGGCGTTAGAAGCGTTTAAAGGCCTTAAAATGCCTTTTTAGACCACAGAAAATTAAAATGCGTTTTCTAGGCGTTAGAAGCGTTTAAAGGCCTTAAAATGCCTTTTTAGACCACAGAAAATTAAAATGCGTTTTCTAGGCGTTAGAAGCGTTTAAAGGCCTTAAAATGCCTTTTTAGACCACAGAAAATTAAAATGCGTTTTCTAGGCGTTAGAAGCGTTTAAAGGCCTTAAAATGCCTTTTTAGACCACAGAAAATTAAAATGCGTTTTCTAGGCGTTAGAAGCGTTTAAAGGCCTTAAAATGCCTTTTTAGACCACAGAAAATTAAAATGCGTTGTGTAGTCGTTAGAAGCGTTTAAAGGCCTTAATAACCATTTTGGCATGAAGTGGACCGAAAACTTAATTTTTTTTTCTAAATGATGTGTGTCAACTTTAAAATGCCTTTTTAGATTTAGAAAATTAAATATGTATTTTTTTTTTTTGGTTTTAATCTGTGTAATAAAATAAAATTTTAATTTTTCTGTGGTCTAAAAAGGCATTTTAAGGCCTTTAAACGCTTCTTTTCTGTGGTCTAAAAAGGCATTTTAAGGCCTTTAAACGCTTCTAACGCCTAGAAAACGCATTTTAATTTTCTGTGGTCTTAAAAGGCATTTTAAGGCCTTTAAACGCTTCTAACGCCTAGAAAACGCATTTTAATTTTCTGTGGTCTAAAAAGGCATTTTAAGGCCTTTAAACGCTTCTAACGCCTAGAAAACGCATTTTAATTTTCTGTGGTCTAAAAAGGCATTTTAAGGCCTTTAAACGCTTCTAACGCCTAAAAAACACATTTTAATTTTCTGTGGTCTAAAAAGACGTTTTAAGGCCTTTAAACGCTTCTAACGCCTAGAAAACGCATTTTAATTTTCTGTGGTCTAAAAAGGCATTTTAAGGCCTTTAAACGCTTCTAACGCCTAGAAAACGCATTTTAATTTTCTGTGGTCTAAAAAGGCATTTTAAGGCCTTTAAACGCTTCTAACGCCTAGAAAACGCATTTTAATTTTCTGTGGTCTAAAAAGGCATTTTAAGGCCTTTAAACGCTTCTAACGCCTAGAAAACGCATTTTAATTTTCTGTGGTCTAAAAAGGCATTTTAAGGCCTTTAAACGCTTCTAACGCCTAGAAAACGCATTTTAATTTTCTGTGGTCTAAAAAGGCATTTTAAGGCCTTTAAACGCTTCTAACGCCTAGAAAACGCATTTTAATTTTCTGTGGTCTAAAAAGGCATTTTAAGGCCTTTAAACGCTTCTAACGCCTAGAAAACGCATTTTAATTTTCTGTGGTCTAAAAAGGCATTTTAAGGCATTTAAACGCTTCTAACGCCTAGAAAACGCATTTTAATTTTCTGTGGTCTAAAAAGGCATTTTAAGGCCTTTAAACGCTTCTAACGCCTAGAAAACGCATTTTAATTTTCTGTCGTCTAAAAAGGCATTTTAAGGCCTTTAAACGCTTCTAACGCCTAGAAAACGCATTTTAATTTTCTGTGGTCTAAAAAGGCATTTTAAGGCCTTTAAACGCTTCTAACGCCTAGAAAACGCATTTTAATTTTCTGTGGTCTAAAAAGGCATTTTAAGGCCTTTAAACGCTTCTAACGCCTAGAAAACGCATTTTAATTTTCTGTGGTCTAAAAAGGCATTTTAAGGCCTTTAAACGCTTCTAACGCCTAGAAAACGCATTTTAATTTTCTGTGGTCTAAAAAGGCATTTTAAGGTCTTTAAACGCTTCTAACGCCTAGAAAACGCATTTTAATTTTCAAGGGTGGTTGACCTTTAAATAGATACCAAATATAGTGATGTATCTGTTCGAATATGGGAGTTACACTCAAAAATTTGCAGGTGCTTTACGTATTCAGATATTATTGAGTAACCCATTAGATGGCGGAAATATAGCCTTGATCGCTTTGAAATTTTGTATGAGGTTCCAGTTATGGTCATGGACAATGCCTTTAATTTTCGGTGATGATCAGATAACCATTTTGGCATGAAGTGGACCGAAAACTTAATTTTTTGTTCTAAATGATGTGTGTCAACTTTCGTGGAAATCGGTTCAGATTTAGATATAGCTCCCATATGTATTTTTTTTTTTTGGTTTTAATCTGTGTAATAAAATAAAAAAAATGGATTTCGGAAAATAGTGCTTATGTATGTGAAGAGTACTAAATGGTAATAAACATGATATTAGATGTAGAAATAGAGGTGGAATTCGGAACTATAGTACAACAAATTATACAGTATTCACGATTTCCATATGAAATATGTTTTTGTATTCCCTTTTCGCATACGAAGTAGCGGGCACTTTGCTAGTTTTTAATAAATAAGTTCATAACAAAATATTTATTTGGCTCCCACTTTCAGTTTTCATATATTTTAATTTGGTTATATCGAACTTGATAGAAATATACCTAATACTGACGATGGCAAACCTCTCAGAAATCAACTTTCTGACTCTACTTACTCTAACGCTTACAACTTTTACAAAAAAAAAAAAAAAAAATCAGCTGTAGTTCACGTTTATTAAAGAAAACGATATATCTAGAAGACCCATATAGGGTATTCCATGTGAAATGCCCGTATATATTGTATTTAGCATTTATGGTTTATCGAAATAATTTGGAAAATACATATGCGAATTTTGTAACACCCATGCGGAAATAGTCACGATAGAGTAAGTGGA
This sequence comes from Musca vetustissima, assembly GCF_032173495.1. Lineage (NCBI taxonomy): Eukaryota > Metazoa > Arthropoda > Insecta > Diptera > Muscidae > Musca > Musca vetustissima. The sequence continues at coordinate 32,343 of NW_026881512.1, read as the reverse complement.
AACTCGGCAAAAATAACAAACACCAAGTGAGGGAGAGAGGCGGATAACGATGCTAAAACAAACACAGCCGAACAATGAATGGTGGTTTTTTCCGCATTAAGCGGAAAATCTGCCTCAAAAAAAAAAAAAACATATTTCAGGGTTGCCCCCATATAAAGGTATTCCAAAATATTAGTTATTTTAATGAATATATTATAATATTAGTTTTAGACCACATGTTTCTTTGGGCTAAGTCTGTCTGGCAGGCTGGTGCGTACAATAACTCTCGGATTCATTCAAATTTTGCACATTGTAATATTTTTACCGAACTTAGTTTAAGTTCAAAAATGGGGAATATCAGTCCACTATTTCTGGTAAAGTTCATTGCTGAATTGTTGTGATAATCACGGGTTAATTCCACTTTTTGGCAAATTCATTGTTAACCAGTAAGGAAAGTAGTAAAGTCAGACTGAGCCGACTATCCCACTTTGGGGATATTCTACGTATGTATCTTTACAGATGTCGTCTTTTCGAAGAAACATTGACATGAAATTGAACGAACTTCAAAATGCGATATTTATCTATAAGTAAACCGACTAACATCAATCTTTACACATGCCATTCTGCAATCTATTCCATACTTTGTAAATAGACTTTAAGCTAACTTTACGCATTCTATTTGGTATGCTTCACTGTTTAAAATGTAACATCAATTAAGCACCCATTGATTATTTGGTTTACACTCAACATGAATTGGTCGAAATTATATATGGAAGCCATGCTATATCTAAATCTGAACCGATTTAGAGGAAACCTGGCCGAGATTAATTTATATTAATTTCAGTACGTTTTGCCAATCGCCCTAGCAGTGGGTCATTAGTACTCCATATACTTAAAATCGGGCAAAAGTATATATAGGAGCTATAGGTAAACCTCAATCAATTTCAAGAAAAATTGACACACGAAAGGTTATATTAACTTGTTTGTGGATCGGTCGATCTTTGGTTCTTTAGTGCACAATTTACATTAAATCGGACGAAAATAAATATTGGAGCTATATGTAAATCTGAACCGATTTTCACGAAATCTAAAGATATATAGGGACTTTGGTGCCCAATTTACCTTAAATCGGACGAAAATATGTATAAATCTATATAAATATATAAATCTATATATAAATCTGGACCTATTTTCTCGAAACTTAGCATACATCATTCTAGACTTAATTTAGTACGCTGTGCCAAATTTCATGCAAATCGAAAGGTATATAGGGACTTTGGTGCATCATTTACATAAAATCTGACAAAACTATATATGGGAGCTGCATCTAAATCTGAACCTATTTTCATAATACTTAGCACACATCATTCTGGACCTAATTCAGAACTCTATGCCAAATTTCGTGCAAATCGAATGATATATAGGAACTTTGCTGCATCATTTACCTTAAATCGGACGAAACTATATATGGGAGCTATATCTAAATTTGAACCGATTTTCTCGAAACTTGGCACACATCATTCTGCACCTAATTCAATACTCTATGCCAAATTTCATCAATCGAAAGGTATATAGGCACCATTTACCATAAATCGGACGATACTATATATGGGAGCTATATCTAAATCTGAACCGATTTTTTTGAAATACGGCACACATTATTCTGGACCTAATTCAGTACTCTGTGCCAAATTTGGAATAAATCGAATGATATAGAGGGACTTTGGTTACCTTAAATCGGACAAAAATATATATGGGAGCTATATCTAAATCTGTACCGATTTTTTCCAATTTTAATAGGGTTCGTCTTTGAGCCATATAAGTGAAATGTTCCAAATTTCATCCAATTCGGATCATAAAGCGACCTGTACATTGTTTACAATTTAACATCTACAGACGGACGGACATGCATAAATCGACTCAGAAAGTGATTCTATGCATATTCTCAGAAGGAAACATGTGTCTATCTCGTTTCCTTTTGCCTGTTACAAACATATGCATAAAGACATAATACCCTGTACCACAGTGTGGTGAAGGGTATAACAACACAACACCTGGTAGTACAAACATCTTAATCTCCTGCAAATACTGATCCAAAGCAACGTACAGGGTATTATGTCTTTTTGCATATGTTTGTAGCAGCAAAAGGAAATGACATAGTTCTGAGTCGATTTATGTATGTCCGTCCGTTCGTTTGTCCATGTTAAATTGTAAACAAAGTACAGGTCGTATTTATGATCCGAATTGGATGAAATTTGGCACAGCCCTATCGAACCCTATTGAAATTGGGTAAAATCGGTTCTGATATAGATGTAGCTCTCATGCATGTTTTTTCGTCCGATTTAATGTAAATGGTGCCCTAAACGTACTGAATTAAGTCTGGAATATTGTTTCTTAAGATCGGTTCAGATTTAGATATAGCTCCTATATATATTTTCGTCCGATTTTATGTAATTTGTGTACTAAATACCCAAAGTTTATCTGGCTTTTGCACAACGTATCAAGATGAGACTATAATGAATAGTAGTGAAGGGTTTCCGACTATATACCCAGTCCGACCAGATTTCCGTTGTCTCGAATTTGTTATACCTTCAACCATGGGTTGTGCATTCAAAATATATAAAAACGGTGAGGGCCCTTTATGTGGGGACTATGTCAAAAAAACATGGTCATGAATACGAAGTAAAAAAATAAGGGCCCAAGATTTCCGTTGTATCGAATTTGTTATACCTTCCAAAATGGTTTGTGCATTCAAAATATATAAAAACGGTGGGGCCCTTTATGTAGGAACTGTGTTTTTTGACAAAAAAAAATGGTCCCATTAGGATTATTGTCATGAATACGAAGTACAAAAATAAGGGCCCAGAAAACTATAGGATGGAAAATTCGGCTAGGATCTTCAATATACCGAAAAAGCAGCGGGCCTACATATATGTGGCCCTTAATCACTCTATCTTCAACCCATGTGGGTCTTTTTCATCCATATTTTCTTTAATCGTACACTAAATGCCGCAAGAAGAAATTGTTCCATCTTCAAGTATTCTAAATGTCGCTCATAAGATTTTCGATAAGGTTTTCATCATCCGTTTACACTTTTCTTTTCAAATAAACTGTAGATAATAAACAATTGTCGAATTAGTTTAAAATACAAATAGATCTAATTAGGCCAGACGTTAATAAGAATTATTAATGGGATACAGATCCGATCGTTAATTTTTTGAACAGAATAACCAGATTTTTGTATCGGTTTTAACCAACCTTTATGTGATGCATAAATGTAATTTTTTTTCTCCCACAAAACGGCATTACCATATAAACATACATACATGCAAAAATGTGTGTACAGAGATATTCAATTCCCCCCGCAACACAACATAAGATATCATTAAGAATTCCAAACATACACCATCAATTAGTTTACACCTTGTCTTATTGGAGACTAAATAGCCGATGGGCCGTAATGCAGCAACAACAACACTTTGCTCACCTATCACACACATTCACCTTAACACAAAACTATTCGGCTGGTCAATAAATTAGATACGCAAAATATCCACGTTAGCCCCCCCTAAAAACATATGACCGATTGAGTGTTGGCATTTATGTGCGTTTATAGATTGTGGGTGTAAGGGCGAAGAGTGGGGGAAGGGGGACGCCAAACAACATAAACTATTCTATGCATACACAGAAAACAACGAAAATACCCTAAAAGGGCAACTAACATCGTTACACTCACTTCATCGTGGGGATGTAGCTCAGATGGTAGAGCGCTCGCTTAGCATGTGAGAGGTACGGGGATCGATGCCCCGCATCTCCAATTCAAAATATTTTTTATTTATTGTTTTTTGTTTCTATTTTTTATGGGAAAAACATTATTTTAGCTTTTTGGTTGATTGAATAGATAGCTAGCTCCACCTTACTGTGGGAGTAACAGTTTGGCCTGAACTTTGTGCATCGCTTCTCTATTTCATCGATGTTGTTGATATATTGCCTGTCAAATTGTTTTTTCAAAATGGGAAATCATCATTGATTATGCACATAAATAATTTTTTTATTTATATTTATTTGTTTTATAAAAAAAGCTCTCGTTGATATTTTGATACTGCTTATTGTCAATTTAGTTTTCTATTGCAAAGTAATTTTTATTAAAAAGTGTATTTTATATTTATTGATTGTAGTTTTATTTATGGCGAAATTTAATTTTCAATTTGAAGTTGCAGTACCATCATGTCATGTGTGTATTTGATTGTATGCATGTTTGATTTTGTGGAGTCTTTTTTAGTTTTTATGTTGCAAGTATTTGGTGAATGATATTCAGACACATTCTATGTTGACATTTGTTAGAACTTGATTCGTGTCGGGAATTGACAAATAAAGTAAATTGAAGTATTTAAACCATTGTGTGTCATATTTCGTTTTAATATACATCACGGGAAATCGCGTAGTGAGACGGTAGTGTAGTCATATTTTTATACCCTTCACCACAGTGTGGTACAGGGTATTATGCCTTTGTGCATATGTTTGTAACAGGCAAAATAATCGAGATAAACCCATGGTTCCTTTTGAGAATATGCATAGAATCACTTTCTGAGTCGATTTATGCATGTCCGTCCGTCCATGTCCGTCCATGTATTTTTGTTAACAAAGTACAGGTCGCATTTATGATCCGATTTGGATGAAATTTGGCACAGGTCACTTAATTGGCCCAAGGACGAACCCTATAGAAAATGGGAAAATTTAGAACCTATTGACGAACCCTATTGAAAATGGGAAGAATCGGTTCAGATTTAGATATAGCTCACATATATATTTTCGTCCGATTTAAGGTAAATGGTGTACCAAAGAAACTATATATCTTTCGATTTGCACGAAATTTGGCATAGAGTACTGAAATAGGCCCAGAAAGATGTGTGCCAAGTTTCGAGAAAATTGGTTCAGATTTACATATAGCTGCCATATATAATTTCGGTCGATCTTAGGTAAATGGGGCTCCAAAGTGCTTATATATATTTCTATTTGCACGAAATTTGGCATAGGATACTGAATTAGGTCCAGAATGATGCGTGCTAAGTTTCGTGATAATCGGTTCAGATTTAGATAGAGCTTCAATATATATTTAATTTAAAGTGTGCACTAAATACCCAAGGATTGGCCGATCGGCACACAATTTTGTACAATGTCCCTATACAATATAACCTTTCGTGTGTCAAGTTTTCTTGAAATTTGTTCAGATTTACTTGTATCTTTTATATATATTTTCGTCCGATTTTAAGTAAGTGGTACACTAAAGGCCCATACAGACTCATACGCGTACAGAAATGAATAAAAATGAATATCTAGCAAGTTTCCTTGAAATCGGTTCAGATTAGCTTCAATATATAATTTCGACCTATTCATACACACCAAATAGCCAATGGCCGCCTGATTGATACATTTTAAACAGTGAAGCATATCAAATAGCGTGTGCTTTAAATCTATTTACAAAATTTAGAATAGGTTGCAGAATGGCATGTGTTGGAATTAATGTCAGTCGGTTTACTTATAGATAAATATCGCATATTTAAATTCGTTCAATTTCATGTCAAAGTTCGTCGTCATTTCTACGACGTCTGTTAGGAAACATATGTAGAATATCCCCAAAGTGGTGAAGGGTATCATATGGTCGGTCCAGTCCGACTTTACTACTTTTCTGATTCATAACACTTTTTCGAAGAATATGTTCAATGTAGATCCTGAAGGTTCCGTTTTGTTTTTCCAATTTTAAGGTTTTAGCCAAAATCTCCCCCAAAAGGGACTTTAATTGGCATTCCGTGTTATTTAAGAGCAATAAACTTTATCGCAGAAAGTATTTTAGGAATTTTAACAATTAAAAACGATGTTCAGTTCAGCCCGGCCAAAATTTTCATACAATCCTCCATGAGGATGACATTCAAAATATCTAAAATTAATGGGGCTCCTATGAGAAAATTCATGTTATGAATGGACCTTGAACATACCGACAAAGACGTAAAAAATATGATTTATATTCTCCGAATACCGAATAGTGGGTCTGCGGACATACGGGCCAATACCTAAACGGGACCGATATTGATAATTTTTGATAGTGAAATTTGACAGGCCAATTCAGATGATTAACATACTTAAAATCACTCAAACATCGAATATTGGGGGTTCCATAATATGGGGCTACACCAAAACGTGAACCAATATGTCTCATTTGCAATACCAAATATCCTAGGAGTACTAGCAATTCCTGTGCAAAATTTCAGAGCTCTGTGTTAAATTTTGCGATCTCTATCGTGATTTTAATAGTCAGACAAGCGGACACGGTATTTCAATTATTTAGGAAGAAATCTTCAATAGTTTTCGAGAAATAGACATCTCGTTTTCCAGAAGTTGGTGAACAATTGTCGTTTTAAACAGATTGTCACGCCCACAACTTTTGGTATTGTAAACTAATTTTCTGGCTTACTTCGTTTCAATATTTCTACTATAGAATACCATATTTAAATTAAAAATCTGTGCCGAAAAAAATAGAATTTGGCCAGGAAAAACACCGTGCCGTTCAGAAATCCCGGCGTGCCAAAAATTCTGATTAATACCATTTCTATCTCTGTGCCAAGCATATCTTCAGAAAATATTCAATTTAGGTCAAAGTTTGGACGTAGGTCCCATATACAGATTACCCTACATTATTTTTTCGATCCTTCCCAACGCCACTCTTAACCCCCAGGTCACCTTTCCATAACTTAAGTAGAACGTTTTTATAGAGGGTTAGTGATGTAGGGAAACTCCGGCTACAGTAAAACATCAGACGGTAAAATAAATCAAGTTACATAAACTAACTACAGGAAGGACTCAAACAAACATGTGGCAATTACTTGTAATCTATAGTTGTGAATGTAGAATAGTATTTATACCCACAACTATGTTGTCAGGGTATTATAGCTTTGTGCAGCCCCAAGAGTTTGTAACGCCTCGAAATATTGGCCCTAGACCCACCTTTAAGTATACCGTCATATCTCTACTAGCTGAATCGATCTAGACATGTGTGTCCGTCCGTCTGTCCATTATAATTTGTAAACGCGATACAGGCCACAGTTATGGACCAATCTTCACAAAATTTTGCATGTAGGATGGATTCTGGCCAATGAAGACCCTATTGTTTTTGGTAAAGATCGGTTATTATTTAGGGGATGAAATGGACCAAATACTTAATTTTTGTCGGTTTTTCTGGTCACTCCAGAGGCCGCAATTATGGTCCGAACATCGCGAAATTTTACATGAAGAAGGGGATCGGGCCAAAGAATAAGTATGTCTGCGGTCATTATTTAGCGGTTCAAATGGACTCAGACTTTTTTGTGAAAAATTACAATATTTTAATTCTATGGCTTATATATTTACTCCTGAAGTATATAGACCCGATAAGTTGATAGTATATCCAAGAGGAGTGGTTGACCTTTAAATTTATATCAAATATATTGATGTACCTATTCGGAAGTGGAAGTTACACTTAAATATTTACAGGTGCTTACGTATTCAGATATTATTTAGTAACCCATTACCACATTAGAGTGCGGAAATATGGCGCTGATCGCTTTGCAATTTTCCATGAAGTTTCAATTATGGTCAAGGACAACGCCTATAATTTTCGGTAATGATCAGAATAAAATTTTGGGATGAAGTGGACCGAAAACATAATTTCTTGGTGTGTTTTCTAGTCGAATATAAGCCAAACATCACAACTCAACCCACCGTGAAGGGAATCTGGACAAGTAATTAGAAGGGCTGTACTGAATATTAGTAATATTCGGAAAATATTTCTGTGTAAGGTAGATGTGCTGTTCACCTCTAATCGAGCAAGTCGCGTCAAATATCACGAAATATTGCCCAGGCTCGGAATAAACATCCACATAAAGTTAGAGTTCCGTGGTAGTTGTGTAGGGTATCGTATGGTCGGCCCCGTCCGACTATACTGCTCCGCTCACTGGTTTTAATATGTACACGATTAGACATGGAAATACGATTATACAAGTTTTTTATATATAGTGATCTAAATGGATAACTTAGCTCTAAATTAGATCTCACTAAAGGAAGATTTAGCGGTATATAACTACGGGTAAAACTTGAAGGCATATTAAATTTTATTTCACCAATTAGAAATTTTGAGTCAATTTGACCACGTAAGTCTTATTGAAAATACAGCTCTAAGCATTAAACGTCTTCGTTCTAATGTTGGAAGATCTATAAGTTTCAAGCGATAGGAAGAGCAAATAGGAGGAATTGGGTTTGGACAGATTCAAGTTAGTTTGAATAACAGCTGTAAAACGAGAAACATAAAATACATCCGTATTCTAATGCAGGTCGATACTTACAAATAAACGTTTTGTCATAAAGGGATCGTTTATATAATTTTTCTATGAATCCAAGTAAAGATTAAAAGATAAATGTGTGGACAAATTGTAGTGCATACGAACGATTTTAAGTATTTTTAATGCGCATCTTGTCGTTAAAACCTTCACCTTAATAAAAAAACGAATTTGTCCCTGAAAATAATTTCTATTACTAGAAAACACAATATTACCAACAATTTGGGAATTAATACAAAAAAATCCCTCAAACTTTAATAACATCCCAAATAAGTAAACTAAACTTTAATATTGATTTTCTTCTCTTTCTAATCTCCACTTAATTGCAGATATAAAAGAAAAAATAAAACAAAAAAGAAAATGGTTCAACAGACAAAAAAACCTAGAAACGAATTAAGAAATAAAAACTTTCACCATTAATTTTTGTTGGATGGGTAGTAAAGTAACAAAAAAAATCCAAAAGGCAAGAGCAGAACACCCGCCATTAACGAATGGTATTCCCCAAACTTTAGAGACGCTCATTTTTCCAGCAGAGCCATCACCATTTCGTTGTGGGGATTAAACTGCTGACACACGACACGCCATCTTTGACTCTCGCCATAATCATCACCATTGGCATTTGTAATTATCCAAGAGCAGAGGAGCATCATTATCATCATCTGTGTCAACGCTAATGGCACAGTGAGCAACAAAAACAAAACTCCAACGACAACAACAACAAAAAGTGCCAACAAATTGTGAAGCATTAAGTGGATAATTTTCTTTCTTCGTTTTTTTTCTTTCGCGTCGTTGTCGTAATTTTCTTAATGATTACGGTGGCATCAGTGCCACCATTAAATAACGGTAATAGCAGAGAACAACAGCTTATAATGGCCGCAGCCGCAAGTGGTAGACATTTACACACACACACCCAAATGCATTACGACTCTTCTGCCAGGATATTGCTGCCTTTGTTAACAATTCTGTGTGTGTGTGTGTAAATGTGTGTTTCTCCTTTTTTGTAATTCCATAATGACAATGTCAATTTGTGAGGACTGACTGATGAATGTTTGGCGTTTTGCTATTTTTGTTGCCACCATTGCAGTTTGACATGCTGTGAAAAACTGAAAATGAGTGGCTATTTTTTCTTGGATTCTTGTCTCCCCTGGTAAGATGAGAGTGAATATGAGACGCATGCGTTAAATGTGAAAAAAACCTCCCCCTTTCCTTATTAACCTGCAAAGGAAAGAGAAAACCAGAGTCTACATATCCTTTTGTTAAATGTGCGAGCTTGTCGCCAATGTGGGCGTATCCTTAAGGATATCTTATAGTTCTTTCTTTTTCTTATACACAAGTGAAGTTTTATTTTTTTCTTATTCTTCTTCCGCTGCCATGCCGGTGTATTGGTGTTGAGTTTCTTTGTTGGCTGTCGTCGTTAATTTTTATTAATTTGTTTTTGTGTATGTGTGTTTTTTTCATTTTGTTTTCCTTGTTGTTGGTTTCTGTGGCATGAGAATGATAATTGTTGCAATTATAATATTAAATTGAGGGATCATAGCATTGGGGAATACCATTGTATAATAACGTTTATATACTATGTATGTGTGTATGTATTTGTGACAATATATACCAATATTTTCAGGGTCGTTTTCATTATTAAATTTGAAAAAAAAATGCCTTAAGAGAATAGAAGATGCATTTTAAGGCAATTACGAAATTATAACATAGAAAATTGCGGATGGTTTACCTGATGTCTATGATATATTGAAGCTCAGATATTCATGAAATATCTATTCTAAAAATTTGTATAGCCCCAGACTTACGGTTAATGAAGATATTTACACTTTGCTGCGACAAAAAATGTGATTCGCCGAAAGAAAGAAATCCGAAGTTTCTTGGGACCAAATCCAATATTGTTCTACTTCTTAGGGTAGCCCCCATATACGTTTTTGAAACGTTTTTATTATAATTTGGATCCTCTTTGCGTAGAAAATCTCCCTACGAAAATTAATAAAGGTTTATGTCTTTGGGGAAGACCACATAATTCGATACTCCCTTTATTCGGTATTTTGAGTACTTTTTTCAACATAGTTGGTCCTAATTTGATTTTTTAAATTTTCAATTTTTATTTTCCAACTTGAGTGTCTGCTGTTTTCTCCTGTCAGCAATTTACCATGGTATGGCCCCCATATAAAGGTTCCGATCGATTTTATGTATATTAAATGTCCAGCTCATGATGAAGTTCGATTTTCCGAACATAGTGACTTCTTAACTTATTTGCAAAAGGAATATCGGATTAGAACCTAACTTTGTACAGTCTTATATTAGGTTGGGGAAAAAATCCATTATTTTTTCGGTAGATGGCTGTACTGGTAGATTTCTCGTAAAGTATCGATCAAAAAAAAGTAAAAAAATATTTTGCCTTTTTTGGTTTATTGCATTCATTGTGAGTTACAGGGTCTTAAAAATGAAAGCCAATAAAGCGAATATTCCGTACATTTTACAGTTTTTCTTTGACAAAGGCGAAAATGCAAGCTGTCTAAAATTGTGAATGGTGTTTATGGTTCCGATACTGTAACAGCCAATTATGTGCAATTTTGCTTTCGTAGATTCCGTTCAAGAATTCTTGATGTTGCACCTCACACAGGTAGGCCGGTCGTCGAAACTGTCTATAAAATCGGATAAATGACCGAGAAATGGCTTTAAAATGGCAACAAATTATACAAAAAAAACTATGTCGTATACAAAAAAACTATGGCCGGTCGTCGAAACTGTCTATAAAATCGGATAAATGACCGAGAAATGGCTTTAAAATAGCAACAAATTATACAAAAAAAACTATGTATATTAGGCCCACATCGGACATTCCGAAGCTTGTTAAATAAAGTCCTATATTTTATATAAAAATAATGGATTTATTTTCCCCAACCTAATATTTATTTTAACCGGTATCCTTCTAGGGACAAACGTGTAAAAATCGAAAAAAAACACACACAAATAAACCAGTAAGGAAAATAGTAAAGTCGGACGGGCCGACTACATGATACCCTTCACCACTTTGGGTATATCCAACAGATGGAATCCTAACGTACGTCGCATTTTGAAGGACCATTAACATGAAATTAAACATGTCAATCTGCAACCTATACTAAATTTTGGTCAGATATAGAGTTGCTTCTTACAATGGGACAAAATTATGTAAATAAATTTAATGCAAAATATCGAAATCTAAACCGATTTAATCGAAACTTGCCACATGTTAGGTTACACTTATTTCTGTATGTTTTTTGCATTCGGCCAAATGGAAGGATATATAGGGACTTTGGTGGACCATTTACATAAAATCGGACCAAAATATATATCACAAAATTTAACACACATCGTTCTAGACTTATGTAGGTACTTTGGTGCACTATTTACCTAAAATCGGAAATATATATGGGAGCTATATCTAAATCAGAATCGATTTTCACGAAATTTTACACACATCTTTCTAGACTTAATTCAGTACGCTGTGCCAAATTTCGTGCATATCAAAGGATATATAGGGACTTTGGTGCACTATTTACCCAAAATCGGACGAAAATATGTATGGGAGCCACATCTAAATCAGAATCGATTCTCACGAAATTTTACACACATCTTTCTAGACTTAATTCAGTACGCTATGCCAAATTTCGTGCAAATCGAAGGATGAATAGATACTTTGGTGCACTATTTACGTAAAATCGGTCGAAAATATATATGGGAGCTATATCTAAATCTGAACCGATTTTTCCCAATTTCAATAGGGTTCGTCCTTGGGCCAAATAAGTGAACTGTGCCAAATTTCATCCAAATCGGATCACAAATACGATGTATTTTGTTAACAAAAATACACGGACGGATGTTCTGCCATAATATGTGTTTTAAGCGTATTAAGGGTATTTTGAGAATCTAGTCATATATTCCTCACGTCTTTTTCGATATGTTCAAGTCTTATCTAAACATAGGTTTTCTCCTAGGAGCCCTCATTAATTTCAGATAATTTGAATGTCACCTTTATCGTGGAGGTTACAAAAAGTTCGGCGTTTTAATTTGTTAAAATTCAAATTTGTCCGAATACAACACCTCGAAATATTCGGATATTGATCAGATTCAAGTCCGATGACTATTTAGTCATGCCTCTTTTTGAAATTATACATATATGTTGCTACTACGCCACAGTAACTAGACGACTATACTCAAGTCGACAGCAAGGAGTAAATCACCAGACATCCGATTGCCAAGTAGCAAGTCTGTAGCAGCTATCCGATTATTTTCGTACCGACCGTAACCAACCAATTACTAGCAGATGGCTACATTTAAAATAGTCTAGAATGACAATGTCGCTATGTATCACTAAATTTACGCTACTTGGTCGTGAATAATCATAAAATATATAAAAATTACTTTATATCTTACCTCGTTGTAAATGGCGCCCGAGTAGATCCCTGACAAATATAAGAAAAATGGAAAAAATAAGTTACGAGAATGTTTTCCAAAAAGTACTGATTTGTTATTCAGAATTTTTAAGGTTATTGCCGTCTATTTCAATCGTAGGGATTGTTTTTAGCAATCCGTGTACTTGGTGTGTTTTGACATAGCCTTCCCATTATCCCCATTTTCGATATCCTAAATGAAATTTCCAACCTGAATGTTTAAGAAATCTTTTGGCAAGCAATTTACGTGACCCACATATAAAAATCCCGACCGATTTTAGTTACTGTGAATGAGTATATTATAGTGGAGCGTTAAAAATTTTCGACCAGACCATTCTTAAAAATGTTTATTTATATTTGTCAATATAGTATTTCCCCAAAAACATTTGGTCTGTTCCAGTACTTTTTTAATCTTAAAGCTAGTAAAAGGGAAACATTTCAAAAACGCTCTCAGAGTACAAAATAATTTGAAAAGTTCGGGAACGCAAATCTAGTAAAAAATCAAACAAAATCAACATAACAGCCAATCAGAAGTAGGCATTCCTGTTTACCATTTTTACTCGGCCAAATTTCTCGAGTAAAAAGTTTACAAAGAGAAAGCCATTTTGTTTTGTGCTCTCTTAAGGGAACCCCCCCCCCCCCTTCGCGATTTTAATTTTTCAAGATTTTCAAAGGGCTGATAAATCAATACCAGTGCTCGTTAAGGTTTGCAACTTTGCATATATATATTTGAAGATTTAAAAGAGAAGAAAAATAATTTACAAACATTTTTTGTTATTGTTTTGTTGTTGTTTTTTGTAATTAAAGAAAAGTCCTTATTTTTGATGGCGGGCATGATAACTCCTCACTGGAACATCGGAATTCGAAAATTCCAACGGTGTTAGAAAGAGTACATGTCTAGCTCTCGTATGAGCTAGGATTATTGACTTTACTTTAAAATTAACAAAATGGCGGACCTTTGAAAAAATATTTTTGGAAAATCGCCGATTTTTGACCAAAAACCAATTTAAAAAATAAGGAAGATCTTCACCGATTGGCTTTATCCTAGTTCATACGATAGCTGTACACTCACAGAGAAACGTGTAAAAATTTGAAGTCGATTGGGTTATTAGTTTTTGAGTTATCGTGCCCGCCATTCGCAAAAGAGAAAAACGCATTTAAAGTTTGAGAAGCCCTTCAGCCGTCACTTGATGTTGACACTATAAATCGGCTATATCTTCAAGAGTTCTTGAGATTTTCACTTGAAATTTTGTAGCGACATTCTTGAATAAAAATTTTTGACCTCGAGAATGGGGGGTCCCCTTAAATTTGATTCAATGTTTTACCATTTTATGGGTTGGGGAACGGTTTTCGAGTAAAAAGCTGCAACACATATAAAATTAGTAGACTCTTTTAGGTTCTGGAACGGAACTATTGTTATCATCTATGTGGTATAACTCTTTGTATCGTCTTTCCATTTTATTTTCTTCGGAGGGGATTTTCATTAGGTTCACATGTGTGTGTGTGTGTGGCTGTGTATGTTTTAATTAACAAATCTCTTAACATCGATAATTACAAAGTTGTTCAATAATTGTTTCATTATCTCTTGTCGTTATTATTTTTTTTTATTTTGGCATTCCAATTCGCTTGTTTCTCGATTCGAAGTTGACTGTCACCATTGTGTCTCGTCTTTCTTCCCTAAGTGGTGATAAAATATAATTAAAGTGTCATCTTTAAGTTTTGCAATGTCACGTTTAATAAACACAACTCATGGGGATTTAATACAGCTAAGTGAACCAAAACCAAAAACAAAAAATTATCCAATTGCCAAATGAAACAGAACACATTTATTTAATCATCGATAAGTTTTTATTTATGAACTTTGTTCGGAGATGGTGATTTAAGCGTTATTTTTGGTAATATTCTAAGAATTGGCTATAATACAAAGTTCAACGTAGTCGTTGTCAAACATTCTCCTCTAAATTAAAGGCTTTATAAATTATGATATTTTATGCGTAGAATCGTGGTATATAATAGAGGAATTTGCCTTTTGTAGAGAGAACTCCGTATATTCGCCACCCGCAGTGTACATATTAGGTTGGGAAAAAATGAAATCCAATATTTTTATGCACCATTTTGTTGTATGATTTGTTGTCATTTTAAAGGTATATTCATAATGCTTTTTTCATGGAAGTCCTGCTCTCTATTTGCAAACAACTCTAGTAGTCGATTTTCACAATCCTCCCTAGATACCAATTTTTTATCATTAAAGAAATTTTGCAATACAAGAATAAGATAATCGCTTGGTGCAAAAATCCGGACTGTAAGGCGGATGCATTAAAACTCCCAACCAAACTCCCGAAGTTTCTGGCGAATCACTGTAGATGTGTGTGGCCTAGCGTTGTCCTGGTGGAACACGACACCTCTCCTGTTGGCCAATCCTGACCGTTTCTGGTCGATTGCTATCTTCAAACGGTCCAGTTGTTGACAGTCGAATTTAGCGTTTGACCATATGGAAGCAATTCATAATAAATAATCCCCTTCCAGTCCCACCAAATGCCAAACCTGGCCGTTAGTCCTGGTTTGGCCACCGTTTAGGTGCTTCACCTCTCTTTGACCACGATCGTTTTCGCACAGACCGCAGATGGAAATTCGATCTATCCTATTTTTTCTGTTAATTGGTGTGGTACCCAAACATCGAATTTTTTTGTATCCAGCTTTATGTAAATTTATGGTCGATTTTTAGGGTGATCGATACTTTACGAGAAATCTATCAGTACAGCCATCTGCCGAAAAATAATGGATTTTTTTGCCCAACCTCATACATAAGTTCTGCATCATTGCTAGCATTCCTTATTTTCGATGCACTGAACTTTTTTGAAGTTCAAAGTAATTCTCATTCACTTCGTAATACAATGCCGATACATGTTTTACTCTTTCGTGTCGAAGAGAATACTAAAAATCCAACGAAATACCGGCAGCTTCTATCCGAATATCTTCAAGCCGATCATCAGAAATCGAGTAACCAACGAGTAGACATGAACTAGCCGATCATCCTCGAACTATATTTTAAAGAAGCCAGTATCCAGCAACAAATTCCACGATCAAGGATATCCAATCATAAACAGATATTTACATATATATACCATACTTTATATCCTACGTGTTATTCAGGTTGTATCTTACGTGTTATTCAGGTTGTAGCACCGGAGTATTAAAACGATCGGAATTGTACACACTTAAGGTTTGTGGATCCTTAATACAGTTGTATAGTTCCGGAACGAACTAGTTCAGAGGAAATATTCCGTAAAAGGAATGATCGTAATGTAACTATGAACGCATGGACTAAATGAAAAACCTAATCCTTAGGTAAGTGATGGCGGCTAAAGAGCTTACATTAACCTTATATAAAAACCCCTAGTTTGAAATGGCGCCCGATATGTAGATCAAATATACGAAAAGTGGAAGAAAATAATCCCGTCAACAGCGAGAATTTTTCGTGGGCAATTAATAATAGTGGGAAACATTCGGAAGTAAGCGATTAATTGGGTGCGGAATACCGGAACAAAGCATGCCTGCTCTGTTCCAGAACCTGAAATAATCATCTTTTTTTGAGTTTTCCTTTATAAATTTCTTATTAAAGGAACAGAGTACTCGTCAACCACGGTTAAAATCGATATACCAATAAAGGACTTCATTGAAGCTTAAATCTCATCCCCACTCGTTTTTCAATAAACAACCTATTACCATATTCTATCATTGCTTATCATATCAAACACATACATACATAAATATTATTAACTGCATAAATTCACCTAATAAATTACAAACACACAACAACAATCATGATAATAATGATTGATAATATTTTTTAATTGAAAGATAATTGACTCCCTCTTTTGTGTGTGTTTTTTTGCCTACCCAACTGGAATGAAGCTACCCTATCCTACTTTTTTGTCCCCAAGCTAACGAGTGTTATTGACATTCATTGCTATCCCTACATATGTACGCGGATGTACACTTATGCCAATACATCTGTTCGAAATTTGTCTGCATTATCGATCGGACTAAATTATTAATAGATATAACAACAACAACAACAACAACAAAATAAACACGACTAATAATATCACAAATTGACAAGATAACAAATCGTTTTAATCAAATTAGAAATGCTACCGCAGGAGGGTGGATATTAAGTGACATTCAACAACTAATCTACATACATAATGCACATATTATGTACATGCAAAAATAAATATTATATAAATACCAATGTATTTTTTTGTCGAATGGAATTTTTTTGTCATATATAAAAACTAAATCTAGACGTGAAACCGTTGTTTATATGAAATACGGCATAGGAACACCACAGATAAAAATACACCATCTCATTAGCTCTGAAATCTTTTGGAAATGTTATTTCTGCTTCCAAACACATTGACATTAACTCGATTTCAGCTCCAATTTTGGCATATTTCCGTCAATGGACCTAGGTAGTGTATTTTTACACTAAATCTATTTTAATGTTAAAATAAAGAAGAGCATTCATTAAACGAGTGTTGTGATGTTCAGCTTTCAATAGTGGCCTATAGATCAACTCGAAAAACACACCAAAAATTATGTTTTCGGTCCACTTCATCCCAATATTATTATCTGATCATCACCGAAAATTGTAGGCATTGTCCTTGACCGTAACTGGAGCCTCACGAAACATTTCAAAGCGATCAACGCTACATTTCCGCCCTGTAGTGTGGTAATGGGTTACTAAATAATATACGTAATACGTAAGAATCGGTAAATATTTTAGAGTAACTCCCACATCCGAGTAAATACGACAATACAATTGGTATCAATTTAAAGGTCAACCACTCGTCTTTGATATACTAACAACTTCTCGGGTCTATGTCCTTCATGTGTGAATATATACGCTATAGAATAAAAATTTTGTTATTTTTCTCAAAAAAGTCAGGGTCCTTTTGACCCGCTATATATTGACCGATCGTTATCAAAACAGGCATGCTTATTATTTGGCCCTATTCCCTACTCTATGTTTAGGTCATAATTGCGACCTCTGGAGCAACAGGAAAGTCAGACAAAAATAAAGTTCTGGTCCATTGTTTTTGAATTGGTATCGTTTGCCTAGTTTTGTTTATCTTTGTTGTATTAGTTTGGCTGTAGGCTTTTTAAAGTAAAAATCGTTTTTAATTTTGATTTTTAATATTTATTGTTTCCAATATTTCGATTGGATTCTCCAATCATCCTCAGGGAACTACAATTACATATATTTTAACAGATTGAAAAAACAATGACAATATGTAAATAAACTTACTTGAAGAAAGTTATGTTGTCTTTAAGTCAACGTTCTTGCTTCAACTAAAGTCTAACAGATTTGTATTTGTTTACTGTGTGTCTATAGATTTGAGCGCAATTGTCTGTGTCGGTTTTATAATTGAGTCGAGTGTCAAGTGGAGTGTTGATTATGTGCAACATCTCAAGAGTAAACCTTTTTTGATAATTACTTTCTTGAGTTAGAATTTTTATGTCATTAAAATCTGGGGTATGTCCGGATTTTGTGCAGTGTGCTGCAAGAGCTGTTTTTTGCTCTATGGGTTTGTAAAGAGCTTTTTGATCCGATTTATGTGCGGATATTCTTGTCTTTAATTTAGTCTTAGTAGTGCCAACATATACCTTTTGGCATACGTTGGACTTGTCTCCCTGACAAAACCATCGACAATCTCATGGCACGAGCAAGAAAAGAAGAGACAAAGAAAACAAGCGATAACAGCGAGAAAATTTACAAAACTATGACATATACACGTGGGTTTTCAGAAAGATTAAAACATTCTAACATTTACGACAACACAACATTTGAGCTGGCATTTAAAACTAAAAACACGCTGAATAATCTTTTCAGCAAATTAAAAAGTAAAATACAAGACGAGGAGAAATCCAACGTAGTATACCGCATTAAATGTAAGGGAGACAAGTCCAACGTATGCCAAAAGGTATATGTTGGCACTACTAAGACTAAATTAAAGACAAGAATATCCGCACATAAATCGGATCAAAAAGCTCTTTACAAACCCATAGAGCAAAAAACAGCTCTTGCAGCACACTGCACAAAATCCGGACATACCCCAGATTTTAATGACATAAAAATTCTAACTCAAGAAAGTAATTATCAAAAAAGGTTTACTCTTGAGATGTTGCACATAATCAACACTCCACTTGACACTCGACTCAATTATAAAACCGACACAGACAATTGCGCTCAAATCTATAGACACACAGTAAACAAATACAAATCTGTTAGACTTTAGTTGAAGCAAGAACGTTGACTTAAAGACAACATAACTTTCTTCAAGTAAGTTTATTTACATATTGTCATTGTTTTTTTTTCAATCTGTTAAAATATATGTAATTGTAGTTCCCTGAGGATGATTGGAGAATCCAATCGAAATATTGGAAACAATAAATATTAAAAATCAAAATTAAAAACGATTTTTACTTTAAAAAGCCTACAGCCAAACTAATACAACAAAGTTTTGGTCCATTTTATCCCCTAAATAATAACCGATCTTTACCAAAAACAATATGGTTCTTTATTGGCAAAAACCCATCCTACATGCAAAATTTCGTGAAGATTGGTCCATAACTGTCTAGATCGACTTAGATAGTCGAGATGTGACGAGATATGATCGGTATACATAAAACAAAAATGATTAGCGTCTATGTCGAAATATTCGCCATTGAAATACCAAATTACATCGGTTAAAAAATGTGACTAGGTCTTTTCAAAACACATACAATGGACCAAACCTTTATATGCACAGTTTCTCTAATCATGGATTGAAATGTTTCTGCCAGAAGGTCTGTACCACAAGCTAACATAGAAATATATGACTAGAATGTGTAACGAGAATACTTTCAGATCTTCTAAAGGAAGATCTTCAGATATTATAAAAGAAGTCCTTAAGAAGATATCTATTGGTCTTCTATGATAAAATAATATAATACGCCCAACTTATGGTTACATATAACATTATCTTCTGGTCTTCTACATATATAACATGTAGCCTCCACTTAGGATATTCCAATGGACTTCTAGGTATACACCTTTTGGTATTTTATTACCTTATCCATTACTCTATAGGAATAGTTTTTATATGATACATGAGAGACCTTCCGGTCTTCTAATTCGTAGTCCTTTGGTTCTTCTGTAAGCTGACATTCTGATTCTCTATAATAAATTTTCATGATCTCCTATAAGTACACTTCCCGTACTTCTATAATAATACCTTTTGATCTCCTATAAAAATACCCTTTGTAAAACTTCTTTACGGAAAAAATTATCGTATTTTATCGATTTCTATAAAAATACCTCCTTGCATTCTATAATAAGACCTCCTGGACTTATGCGGTGTACACACTAGCATTTTTGAATGGCACTCTTGCCCAAATTTTGCTTGTTTGATAGAGTGGACTCACATGTTTGTCATTCATCAGGCAACCACAAAAATATTTATGGTTGTTGGACAGTCAGTAATCGATAAAAAAGTTGACAGTCAAAAATGATAGTGTGTACACCGCTTTAAATAAGAACACCTCCAAGCGCACAGTTTGAAAGAGTTTGTGGTATTTTTTTTTTAATTCAGAAAGCCCATCTATAAACATACTATTTGGTCTAGATAAAACGACCTTATGTTATTCTATAAGAGATCTCATATTCTATAAAAAAAGAGCTTCTGTTTTCTAAACGAAAGACATCCCAGTCTTCGATTTAGCCATACCCGTCTGTCTGTTGTAATCGTAGTAGATATCGCAATATTTGAGATAGAGCACTGGAATATTACACACTCATTGCTATTGTTCCTAGTTGTTTGATATTGCAAATGAGGTATAACGCTCCACGTTTTGTTATGGCTCCCATGGCCTTGTTATAATATGGTAATACATCTTCTCACCAATAACTATAAATATTGGTAAAATTTTGCCTTTAGCACCACATACAACCTCCCAAATTTCGGTATTATAGGAAGTGTGAACTCGTTTTATCATCCGAATTGGCTGTAATTTGTTAATTTTACTTCACATTGGCTAGAAAATATCCATACCAAAAATTGACGATATCGGCCAATTTTTTATGATAGCTCCCACATAATTGTACTCCCCATTATTCGGTATTTTGTGCACTTATTTACTTTGAGTCCCCATTCGGCGAAAAATCTTCTTAATATTATTTGTCATTTTGATTTTTTGGGTTTGCCATTCCTGACTCCCATTTTTACTCGGCCAAATGTTTTGAGAGAACGCAATTTTGATTGTTGTTCTCTTAATTTTGGGTGAAGGATTTACTAGTTTTGAGGGTATAGAAACTGGTTTCGATTAAAATGTTGCAAAACTTGTAGATTTCTTTATATTCTGGAACGGAACTTATATTGTCGGACCACCTCTGGGTGTTGAAGTCATTACCTGTTTTCGTATTCATAAGAAAAGGTACAATATTTTATCATCTCTGACAGCAGAAATTTCATTTATCCTGTGCACATACCATTTAATTGTATACTCACATACAGATGGCAGTGCTGTATCTTAAAAAATAATATTTAGTGACGCCTTAGTTGTAACTAAGTAACTCGTTGCTTTGCTATTCAGTAACATTTAATGAAGGAAATACATAAAAAAATATGTAATATATTAGTGTATTAATTTGCTAATAACTATAAATGTTTTATATAAAAAATAAAAAATCCATCAAATTGCTTTACAAAAATAAATTCAGAAATTCCTATGATATATTTCCTAATAATATCAAATGACAGCATTAAAGTGGAATAAGAAGAAGCACGACTATTATCGTCTAAGTACTTTGATAGGTTAGCACACTCACACACACACATACTCTCACACATGTGACATTTCAAACAGCCAGCAAGAAATAATAGCAGTAAAACATACGACGCTACAAAGCAAGAAGCGACGACAAATAACAACATTCGAAACTAAACATTAAGAAAAAAAAAATATTAAAAAGGAAAGAGGAAATCAAAAAGAGATTGTACCCGCTTGCAAAGAAAAAAAAGAATAATAATACCATTTAAAATATTATAACAAACAAAAGACTGCATAACGATTTGTGTTAGTATGTGAATGAGTGTGTGTTCAACAATTTCATTTATTTTAAACAAATGAAAAAAGAGGAACATAAAAAGACCATATCCATAGGCTAATGTGATGATAATCGGCATATTAAAAGAAAACGTCATTTCAACAAATCTAGAAAAAAAGAGTTCAATTGAAAGCGATTTTTAAAACGAAATCCACAATAATTTCAATCAAGCGAAGAAGAAACATATCTTGCCAAAAAATATAGAGCAAAAAAAATATATAAAAAAACCTTGAAAAAATATCTACGAAAACGACAAATACAATGTATTAACCAAAACACATACGCATTTTTCCACAGTGAAAAAGAAAACAACAACAGCAGTGAAAATTAAGAAAATTTCTTCCAACAATTTTCAACTCAGCTGGTTGCTGATTCGGTGAAAATGTTCCAAAATATTTGCAACATTTTTCTATTTTCTTGTGTGATTTCAACATTTGCCACGGTGTACAGGTAAGTTGATTTGTGTTTTTTGGCAAATAGTTATGTGTAGAGCAATTCCGTCTTTATTAACCACTCTTTTGCTTAAATGGACAGAGGGTACAGCTGATTGTTTGCTATAAAAACAGCAACAACAAAAAAATTAACACAAAGAAAACAAGAAATATTTTTGGAAATACTAAATATTGTTTGTAAACAATAACAATGTCAAATTAATACTCAATCAAATCATTAACATTATATGAGCCCTCCTCTCTTTTGTGCTCTCTCTCTCCCTTCCTCTCTTCCACACTCACAATATACCCCTTAATAACACAAACAATTAAATAACCTAACGTTGTACACAGTATTAGGTTTTAAAATTGTAACAGTTCTCAATACAAAATTTGTTGTTGTGGGTAGGTAGATATTATCCATACAGTGATCGGTATACGGGATGCACCAACGTGTTATTGGAAATGTACACTTAAACCGTACAAATTGTAGTAAATGGCGCAAATCATAAATATTGTAGGAAGAGTAATATGTGGTACTACATTTTGGTACGTAAAAAAGAGAATGTTGGAATTTCAAAAAACATTTTTAAAAATATTTTTCAATGACCCACTAGTCATTGAAAAAATCCTGATTTTTTGGCAAAAAAAATTGGTGTTTTTTCTAACATGTTTATACCCTCCACCATAGTATGGAGGGTATATTACCTTTGTTTTTCCGTTTGTAACGCATCGAAATAATCATTTCCGACCGTATAAAGTATACATATTCTTGATCAGCGTAAAATTCTATGGCGATTTAAGCATGTCCGTCTGTCTGTTGTAATCTCTCTAGCGTCTGAACGAATTGAGATAGATCGCCAATTCGTTGCATAGAGTCGTCTTTTGTCTGCAGGCAGGTCAATTTCGATGATGGGCTACATCCTTCCACGTTTAGGCATAGCTCCCATATAAGGGTTCCCCCCAATTTTCGGTATTTTGAGGTTCTTGAGCGCGTTTTTCAACTGAATTCGCTGAAATTTGGTACTTTGAGTTCTTATTGGGTAGCAAAGCTCCCTACTAAAAATTATAAATATAGGTCCATTTTCTCGAATAGCCCCCATATAAGGGTACTCCCCAATTTTCGGTATTTTGAGGTTCTTGAGCGCGTTTTTCAACTGAATTCGCTGAAATTTGGTACTTTGAGTTAATATTGGGAAGCAAATCTCCCTACTAAAAATTATAAATATAGGTCCATTTTCTCGAATAGCCCCCATATAAAGGTACCCCCGAATTTTCGGTATTTTGGGGTTCTTGGGCGCGTTTTATAACTGAATTCGCTGAAATTTTGTACATTGGGTTCTTATTGGGTACCAAATTATTCCACTAAAAATTATAAATATAGGTCCACTTTTTCTGGTAGTACCCACATAACGATACCTCCAAATTTTCGGTATTTTGAGGGTTCTGACAGTATTTTTCGACCGAATTGACTGTAATTTAGTACTTCGAATTCTTATTCACAATAAATTATATATAGGTCCATTTTTCGGGTAACCCCATATAAGGGTACCCCCCAATCCCCTTTCAGGGGTAGTCCCCATATAACCCATTTTTTTATATTAAAATAATAATTATCTGATTTGTTCCGCGTTTTGGATCGGGTTCTAATACTTTGTTGTAATCATTCTATCTGCGGAGGATATCAAGATAAAAAAATTAAAACGTGAGGTTCGATAATAAACTATATAAAAGCTGTGGTGATGGTCTTATAAATATCGATCCACTTTTTGGGGTTTTTGAGAAAAATATACATAAAAATTTTGGAAAGTTGTATTTCATGTATATCGAGAGGCATTCAGGCATCTCCTCCATATTATGATATTTCCGGAAGGGAAGAATTGAGATACATAACAATCTAAGTTGCAGTGGTTTGAGGATTTTATATTCTAACATAGGTTATTAGTATCAGTCCACGCTTTGGGGGTTTCAGATTTTAAAAAAATCCCCATTAAAAATTGCTGAAATGTTTATTTGGTGTACATAATGGTTTACATAAATCCGTTTGTAGAATTATCGGTATAGGTTATTTTTGGTATATTTCCTATATTTTCATTTTAAGTATCTGTCAATATACCTATGGTGGAGGGTATCTAAAGTTCGGCCCGGTCGAACTTAACGGTTTATTCACTTGTTTTTAAATCCATGCCTGTATTTGGACCATCTAAATTTAAAAATCCACGCTTTTGTTTGGACCTTCAAAGAAAATTTTTAAAAATCCACGCTTATATTTGGCCGCAAAAATATATTAAATCCAGTGAGCGGAACAGTATAGTCGGACGGGGCCGACAATATGATACCCTACACAACTTCCACAAAAATATAACATGCGGTGGTTCTATATTCTGAGCTTGAGGCAATATTTCGCGATATTTGCACCCTCTTGACCGACTAGAGGTAACAAATATTACTAATATTCAGTACGGCCCTTCCAACTACTTGTCCAGATTCCCTCCACCGTGGGTTGTGTTGTGATGGGCTCGAAAAAGCACAAATAAACAAGTTTTAGGTCCACTTCATCATAATATTATTATCTGATCATCATCATCATTTATAGGCGTTGTCCTTGACCATACCTAGATCCTCATTTGAAAGCAATCAGCGCTATATTTTGCCCCTAGTGTGCTTATTCTTTGACCCGATTCCCTTCTCCATGCGATTTTTGGATCATAATTGCGGCCCCTGTAACGACCAGAAAATAGTACAGTTGTGCATTAAAAAATATTTTTAAAATATCGAAGGTGGCTTTTAACTCATAATTTTTTATTCGATTTCGCCGAAGTCAACTCCAGAGATTAAGATGGTGCCATCTGGAGGAAAATAAAATATGGAAATTATGGAATATAAAATTTGATGATTAAGGGCTAAATGACACCATCTTGCGGAACATCCTTTTCTTTTTATACCCTCAGCCTTATGGCTAATGAGGGTATATAAACTTTGATACGGTGCACATGTGCGTCTTCGAAATATTGTTTTTAGGCCCCATGTTTCTTTGGACCAAATAGTTTCTGACAATTTCGAGTCGAATATCTGTTTGGCCGTCTGGTGCGCACGCTAACTATCGAAGGTAGTAAACGATTTCATACAAACTTTGCGCATCTTAGTATTTCTTCCAAACTTAGAAGGTGGGGAATATCGGTCAACTCCTTCTGGTACCTCATGCGGAAGGACTATCCGATTTGAACCAAACTTTGCACAACCTATTGTCTTTACTAAGTCTAGATTAAGTCCGAAGATGGGACCCAATGGTCCACAACTTCTGGTACCTCCCCCACAAATGTTGAAAATTTTCAATAATTATAAATCTAATATTAGGCGAATGGAATGTCTGTTTAACTAAATACCCAGACCACTGTAAGTGGGACAATTCAACTCCAAGTGAACAAAGTTTAATTTCACTCCCCTTTTTTTTAAATAGAATTGGTTTATTTTTATATGGACATCAGCCGTTTGTTTTATTATAATACTAATCATTTTATAAATAAACAAAGGCACAACTACAATGTCAGATTTGAATGTCGGTGATTTCACATATCAAATTCAGTGTGTCAATTAAAAAGAAATATTGCAAGCCTTTGTTGTTGTTGAAGTTGGATTTGCTGATAATTTGCGTTTATAAGGAAAAGAAATTAGGTCACACAGTATTAGTTGTAGGAAATGTGACGAATAAACAAAAGCAACAATTTTGTCCCCAATGTGCATACCCTTTACCATAAGGTGGTGAACGTATGTTTGGAACATGTGGAAATATTCGTCGGAGACTCCATAAAATATCCTTGATCAGCGAAAACGTTTATGTCAATTAGGAAATGTGCCCCTGTTAATTGAAATTAGGATTGAAATCGTAGTATTTATTACAGAATTTTGAATACATTGCTACTATTCCTAGGATATCTGATTCACCTATAGTTGTGTAAACGTTCTATACCCTCCACCATGAAGGCATTTAAAATGCCTTAAGTCTTTCCGAAACCTTCTATGAGGGATATTGCAAAGCATGGAGATATATTCTAAATTATCTGTCAGGTGATTTTTTATCATCTGTCTGGGACTTAGAAAAAACAAGAAGAAGGATGGAAAATAAAAAAAAACCCCTTCAAATACCGATATTGGGGTTTATGAAAATAAATTGGCAGTACTTATATGGAATGACCGATTTAAGATCCTGACTGATTTTAAGTACTTTGAAAGCCTATGCTAATAATTTTCTCATTTTCCATTTCATTCCAGTGAATCTTCCGTGGACAGCGATGAATTGGCCGATCTACAATTTCGCAAAGGTGATCCTCTAAAACGCATCCCAGAATCAGAACAAAACATATTCTTTTCCGATGAGTTGAGCTCATCGGAATATCATGATGATCTAGATATTGAAATGGAAAATGGTGGCAACTATGAATGGGATCTTCTGATATTTACCCAACAATGGCCGGTGACCACCTGCTATCATTGGAGAGAAGAAGATAAAGATCATGAATGCAAATTGCCGGCAGCCAAGGAATTTTGGACTGTACACGGTGTGTGGCCGACGAAGAAAGGTCACATTGGACCTTCATTCTGTAATAAGACGGCAAATTTCGATATAAATCTGCTGGACGATATCAAGGATGAGTTGAATCATTTCTGGCCAGACATTGATGGTGAATCGAAAGGTGATTGGTTGTGGAAACATGAATGGCTGAAACATGGCACCTGTGCCGCTGCTCTGGAGGAGCTAAACAATGAACTGAAATATTTCTCTCAGGGTATAACGTGGCGTGAAGATTTCCAACTATCGAATATTTTGGGTAATTCTGGCATACACCCGGATTCAAATAACACCGTGGTGGCCATACACGCCGCCCTGGTAAAGGGTTTGGGCAAAAATCCTTCCATTCACTGTTTGTATGACAGTAAAAAGGACATAAGCTATTTGGAGGAGATTCGTATCTGTTTCGATAAGACGCTCAATGTCACCGATTGTGATGGCGTGAAACTTGGCAATGCGGTGTCTGTCGACTATCCTGGCGGTACGCTTATTTCGAATTGTCACATATCAAAATCGGTGCATTATCCCAGTTTGGTGCCGAATCGTCGACGCCAAGAGAAATCCAAATGGAAATTCCCCATTGTAAATCTATACAAGCTGGTACAATTTATTATGTGGTTTACTCTATAAGTGTCAGGCTGTAGGCTTGTAAAGCCGAATGTATGATAAATATAAGGAAAATGAGGGAAAATGAAAACATAAATCAGAGGCATATAATTTAATTAGTTGAAAGAAAACCAACACCAGAATTAACAATGAGAACAACATGTATTTTTATTAGTAAATTCGAAAAACAAAAATAATAATGTAAAATTAATAATTTTATTTTTTTATATACATACATACACACATACACATGGAAAAAATGATGATGATAACAAAATTATTGTAATGACATGTTATTATCAAGAATTTATTCTTTTTTGTATTATTTAAATAATATTTATTATTAATATTATTATTGCAAATGGAAATTCAATATCAATCAATTACCGTAACACTCATACGTAAATACATACACATATTATTTTGCAACATTTATTATATAACATTTCTATTGAAGGTATCATTATTGTAATTATTATCATTATTATTGGTTTAAAATACATTTAAAAGAACAAAGGTCTGACATTTATAAGTTAAACAGAAAAATCATGTGTAATTAAATTCAAATATTTTCTTGAGACGTATTGGTGAAAATTATTGACGACGAATAATAAAAAAAATATGTGAAAATTGTTGTATTGTTTAAATTTATTTTTAGTAAGCTAAATAATAAATATAAAATCAATAAATTGAAATTAAACAAAGAATTTGTTTTTAAATGTTTAAAAATCAAAGTAATTAACAAATTTGGATTATTTCCGGTATTGGTCGACATGAAATATTGCGTAATGTCAAAATTTACTAAAAATTGTATTTCGAACTTTTC
Source organism: Musca vetustissima (assembly GCF_032173495.1). NCBI lineage: Eukaryota > Metazoa > Arthropoda > Insecta > Diptera > Muscidae > Musca > Musca vetustissima. Next base: position 3,972 of record NW_026881512.1, on the reverse strand, counting down.
TATGAAAAAATGCAATGCCAAATTACAACCATACTTTCTTACTTAGCTGGCTTGTTACAGAACGGTTGTTCCTTCCCCTTCTACGCGAACCATCAGTAAGCTCGTTTTATATGCCTTTTGAGCTGGGGCGTTCTCATTCATCCGCACAGCATGGCCTAGCCACCGTAGTCGCTGCAGCTCAATACGACTGACTATGTCGATGTCCGCGTATAAATTATAGAGCTCGTGGTTCATTCACGCCGATATTCACCGTCGACGCAGATCGGCCCGTAGATCTTTCGGAGAATTTTTCTTTCAAACACCCCAAGAGCTGCCTCATCTGCTCACACAAGTCCCCATGCTTCTAATCCATATAATAGCACGGGTAGTATCAGCGTCTTGTAAAGTATTAGATTGGTCTGGCGGGAGGTGGCCTTGCTTTTGAGTTGTTTGTTCAGACCATAGTAGCATCGGTTGACCATCACAATCCTTCTCCGAATTTTAAAACTGATGTCATTCGTTTTATTTATGGCGGTACCAAGGTATATAAAGTCTTTAACTACCTCGAAGCTGTAGTTCTCAAGTTCCACAGTTGGTCCGAGTCTGCTGAACGTCTTGCGCGTTGATACCATCAGCTTGGTCTTCTCGCCGTTTATTGCCAGACCCACTTTGACAGACTCCTTTTCAATTTGTTCAAAGGTGCCTGTTACCGCTCACAATGTTCGACCCATTATATCGATGTCATCGGCGTAGGCGAGTAACATGTGTTGTTTGGTGTACAGAGTGTCATTTTTGTTCACATTTGCGTCTCGTATAACCTTTTCCAGTAGGATGTTAAAAAGATCACACGACAAACTGTCACCTTGTCTCAATCCTCGTTCGGTATTGAAGGGCTCCGATAGGTCCTTTCCGACTTTAACTGCTGATTTTGTGCCAGTTAAAGTTATCCTGCATAGCCATATTAATTTTGCACGGATGCCGAACGTAGAAATGGCTTTATTTTGACTCCTGTACATCTCGATTTGCTCACGCTCACGTTTTTCTTGTTCTTTCAGCTTTTTCTGAAAATACGTTTCTCCTCTCTCCTATTCTCCCGATAATTCTCCATCACGTTACGTGTCGGCAGAATTGCCCTATACGCTGCGTTTTTCACATCAGTAGCACTGGACACTCCTACAACAAACATCGGTTGTTGTATTTTGATATGTCAAAAATATTTCGCCAAAACAAACAGATTGACAAGATTTTTTTACACAAATTCATGTAGAAAATGTTAATAAAAGTATTGCCAAACAAGCTCTTCGAAATTCGAAGATTTTCATTTATAATTTTGTTTTTTAATTTTTTGGTTCAACATTACAACAACACTTTTGACATTTATTTGCACTAACAGCTGGGCCGATGCGGCTACCTTATTAAATATACCTTGGTGGTGGTTTTTGGTACCCAAGTGTTGCTTTTGCTGCAGTTTGTAGGGAGTGGGCAATTCTTTGTCATTGTGCTTCTATACTATGATCGGGACAAAAAGTGCTTTCTTCAAGCAGATGGGCAAGTTGAGCGGAGTAGGCCTCGGCTACCTGTAGTGTTTGAGTTTACGTGTTGTGTTAGATCGCACCTTTGCTGCTACATTAAGACGGGTGCGTACCTTGGCTGCCACAAGGTAATGGTCCGAGTCGATATTCGTTCCTCGGATCGATCGGACGTCTAAAACACTGGATGAATGCCTTCCGTCTATGACAACATAATCAATTTGATTTCTCGTTGCTTGATCAGGAGAGATCCAGGTGGCCTTGTGTATATCGAGATGCTTGAATCTGGTGCTGCTAACTACCATGTTTTTTGCTGCCGCGAAGTCAATCAACCTCATGCCGTTGAATTTTCCGACGGAAGGCTGAATTTTCCGACTGTGGGGCCAAATATATTTTCTCTTCCGATTTTTGGATTAAAATCTTCTAGCAGAATTTTAATGTGATTGCCAGGGCAACGGTCATATGTTGTTTCTAGCCAAATTCATGTCTCGTTTCATGGCAGCTATAATACAGGGCGTAATCGTCTGATTTACTTACGCCTGTCCCTTTCCATCGCATTTCCTGTAAGGCAATAATATCGGCTTTGTACTTCTTGAGTACATCCGCCAAAGCGAACACTGCGCCTGTTCTGTACAACGTACGCACATTCCAAGTGCAGATTCGCAGATCGTGGTCCTTTATATGTTTGCGGGGGTCGTCAACATTACGGGAGCTTGGTTTTCTTTTTCTTAGCTTTTTCTTAGTAGGAGTGGGCAACTAACCCGACGCCTCAACTTATTTTTTTATAGTTCTTATGGGTGAACTCGCGGCACATATTAGCTCACTATTTCATTGGGTGATGAGAATAGCTCCCCAGGTGGCACCGCGGGGAGGTCAGTGTCCACAATTGAGATGAAAGAGGGGCCAAGATAAGCCTGGACTTCGCCATGTTAAAGCCAATTAGAGCCTTTGCTTGGTATCTATCATCCCCTACGCCACCCAAATTACAACCATATCAGATGGATAATGCGCCGAGGAACACCAACAAGGACCAATTTAAAAACCAGTGAGCGGAGCAGTATAGTCGGACGGGCCATCCGAATGAAACCCTACCTAACTACCACTGAGGTCTAAATTTCAGCGGATCTACTATATTCACACACTGGGTAACATTTCACCATATATGCTTTGTCTTGACCGATTAGAGGTCAACAGCTCATCAGTTACGAATCATGTTTCCCGGATTTAAAATTTACTCCATAAAATTCAAATTTAGTTTTTTACACATTTGACCCGGTAAATATTGATCTTCATTATCTGGGTGCCTTGATCGAATTAGTTGGTCAGATCGTCTTCCTCATGTAAAATTTTCAATGTTCGGCTTAACTGTGGCGAATATAGAAAATCAACTAAAAATTAATTGCCCATTTCATCCCCGATCATTATCGAAAATTATAGAGTCGCTTTGCTCATAACCGGAACCTCATGTGAGGATGGAGATCCCTATTGGGGTTTCTAAAAAATGCAGGTAATGTAAAGAATATGGAGCGTACGAAGAGGGAAAAAAGGGAAACCCTTTAATAGATCCCCTATAGATAAAAAATTTCTACAAGGTTTCTATAGGCAGAATATTTTCGAGAGGTCCTCCAATCACAGATGAACTTTTACAAAAGGTGTCTTTTACATGTCTGCTGCAGCCAGAGAAACTTTAACAGAACACGGAAAACTTTTTATACACAGAAGACCCTTCACCATTTTAATATATACATGCCTCATACAGGTCCTTAATAGACAAAAGATCTTCTGAATTGGGATTTTTTTATAAAAACAATACCATCTACAGTATTTTATAGGCAGGAGAACTTTGCTGGTCTTAAATTCTGGAATCTTTCCACTGAACTTTTATAGACAGAAGACCTTCTACAGGTCTCCTATGGACAGAAGTCCTTTCACAGGACTTCTATAGACTAAAAACCTCACACAGGTGTTTTCTGGAGAAGGAGACTTTTTAGAATTTGCTGTCCTATACTAATTTTTTTGAAGACCTCTACATATTTTTTACAGACATAAAATCTCTCACAGTTTTTTATAGGCAGAAATACTACTTTTGCAGGTTTTATATAGACAAAAACTTCAGAAGACTTTCCATAGAACTCTTGAAAATTTAACAGATATTTTAACGACATGTCTTCTATAAGCAGTAGACCTTACACAGGACCTCGATGGATAGAAGACATTTCACAGATCTTTTATAGCTAGAAGAAATTATTGAGATTTTTTACAGACAGGAAAAAATCTACAAGATTTCTATAGACACATGTCGTTTTAGCAGTCTTCTGTAGAACAAAGAGCTCTGACAATCATGTGAGCCCGATATCCCATAAAAGAAGTCAAATGCGCCTTTCAAATCCACAAATATGCCAGATATATATATGACCCGCTCAGGCTATGTTGGAAATGCCGTCACGCGTCCAAGTACCTCTAC
>NW_026881511.1:0-34391 GCF_032173495.1 Musca vetustissima | reverse complement strand
GTAGTTTCTTGCATGGCGTGTTAGAAAAGGATAGCAACATATGTTAAGCTTTCATGAACACTTGTGCCCACTTACAAGTGTTCTCCATTGTGAGTTGACAACTCATATCCAATTTTCTCTCACTCTACTCTCTCACCCGTTGGGTGTTTTTTGTTGTTGTTGTTTTGTATTGGACAAAGCTTAAAAAAAACTACGATAATTTAGTTGGCCGCCAGTAGCGACATTGACGGACGTCGTTTGCATTGTGTTCATTTGTTGAGTGAGTGCTGGTTAAATATTTTTTATTATTGTTTTGCTGTTAAATGGAGCTACTGTTGTTGTTGTTATTGATGATGATAACACAACAATAAGACCGACAAGAACAACACACAGAAACATCTAAGGAGCTGTTGTTGGTTTTCATTCGGTTTATTTCTTGACGCGGTGTGATCGCATAAAGGAAACGACAGACAACAAAAAAAAGGCGGCGTCTCTCTTCCGCATCCTTCGGCTCACACAAAACAAAAACAATGAAGTTCGTGTTTTAAATGCACAATCGCCTCTTAACCAGTAATCAAGTGAAATATTTATGCAATCTTCAATTAAAATAAAACTCAATTAACCAAACACGAAGGAAAAGTCAATAGAAGAAGGAACAACAAGCAAAACAAAACAACAAAACTTTAATTTTTGCAAAACAAAATGTAAGAAAGAAGAAAAAAAGCGGTCGTTCGGTCGGTGGCTTTTTGGCTTCGTTTGTTGCGTGCAAAACAACACCAAACCACACCATCATCGAATAAATGAGAAAATTCCCCCAACTGAGAGTGCTCCTCAATTGATTGGCGGCAGCAAAGAGCACAAAAACCAGAGAGTTTGACATGAAACCCCAACCATGTACAAACGCGCAGACATCTTAAAGAGTTTATCTATCAGTCAGTCATTCTTTCTTGTTTTCCACTACAATATGTAAATGTTTAGTTCATACCACTAGTCGGGCGGCATTTACAGCGTGGTGATGTGTGTTTTAAAATAAATTTCGGTTACGCGACATTTTCTTTAACCAAAAAAAAAAAAAAAAACAAAAATCTCATAAAAAAGTGAAAAAATAATTGCAAAAGAAGCAGTCAAGTGTAACTGATTTTCCAAAGAAACAAAATATTAAAAAAAAAGAAGAAACAATAAGTGAATAACAATAATGACGACAACAACAACAATAAAACAAACCATACCATTAACACTAACAAAACTATAATTGTGTTGACTGCAGTAGAGTTCAGTAAACTGTTAACCAAAAAAGAGCAAGAGTAACAACAACACACAACATTAATCATTACTCTCTCTCATTATTAGAAGTGTAAAAAAAAAAAAAAAAACAAACATAAAGCAAAAACAAAGAGTCTTGTTTTTGACAAATCTCAACAGAACTCATTATTTTCTGAATGAATAACAACACAGCGGTATGGTATTTACTAACCCCTCACCCCCATTGCCCCCCTCTTTAACACCACATCCACCCATCATCAATGGGTCATCATCTGGCTGTCTGTCTGTGGGTTTTTATTTAGCCAGCGCCCCCACCACCACACATTTCAACAGATGTCTTGTTTATGAAATGAAAGTGAAATGTAATGCAGAATCTGAATCGCCAAAAATAAACTAACAATTTATTTTTTCGCAAAAATAAAAATAATAACTCTCTCCTCCCCTCACTCTCCCACATTCGCTCGTTCTTGAACCAACAAGTGTTTGCAAATTGTGTAAACATATTATACATTTTTATTAAGAAATTGTTATAAATCTCGTCACATATTGCAAATTTAAGTGTATCAACGTCAATGTAAGTAAATCAGCAACACACATCTAGACAAATAATAAAAATAGTGAAAGAAGAAAGCAAATCAGAAGACGTCTTCGCGGCATAAAAAAACAAAAAAAAAAATAATAATAATACGTAACGTCAGAGACATCGTCCATTATCATTGCTCGCACAAAAGTGTTGTCAATTTAGCGATTTTTTAACAACAAACATCTAGGTATATTCCTTGAATTTGCATATCACGAATTCCACAAAAAGGTCAACCACACAGGTGAAAAATCAATTCGTTAAGAGAGATATGAAATTATATAGGAAATATTCTTTGCAATCCGGACAATATATTTTTAATTGAATTTTGAAAAATAACCGTAGTTTTTCTTTTCGTTGTACCATTTTCGCGTGGAGAGTAACTTGGGCATATTTTTATTAGTTTTAGAGTGTCATTTGTCGTAAGTGTGAACGCTGTTAGCTAAAACAATATCAATAATAAATATTAAATTCAAATAAAGTAATATCTTACTAAGAATTACATATATATAAACCTATACATATACCAAGAGAATCCCGTGGTAAGTGCAGTTAAATAGTGTAAGAAAATATGTAACGCGTGCGTGACAAAATTAGCATATGTTTCTATACAGACTCTAATATGAGAATTTTTTTTTTGATAATGCTGTTATGTGTGGATCTTGAGATGACAAATTCAAATAAAACAAAGTTTGTCTTCTATCTCCATCGAACAAATTTGTATCCGTCACGCACATGTTACATTCTTCCTCAATAAGTTGCTTTAGAACCGAATTTACAGGCAAAAATGTCGTCCATAACTGCATAATGATTTACCAAAGTTCTTGGGGCCACACAAAGCCATAATATACTGACAACATGGTTGTGTGGGGTATAAGAACTAGCATTTTTAAAACATTCTGTTTTGAATTTAATTTTTTTAGTACATGTGTGTGTAACAGTGCGTTACGAGTGTAACATGTGCGTGACGGTGTTCAAAGTTAAAAAAGTATATCTTAGAAATTTTTTTCTCAAAAAAATTGAATGTCAATATAATCTTGAATAACCCATTATAGCTGTAAAAAAAATCCGCAATTTTATCTCCAGCCAATTCGCAGAAATTTCATATCGAAACTGATATCCAATTTTTAAAGGGAAAATTTTGTAGCGCGTGCGTACGCTAATTTTTTCTTAATATCTCCGACATTTACAAACATATTCATAAAAAAATTAGCAGGTATTGTAAAAGGCGTAAAACTATTTAATAAAAATTGCGAAAGAAATTTCGGAAACAAATTTTTCTTAACTAAACAAACGATTATATTTCGCACGCTGTAACAGTGCGTGACATGGAATTCGTGATATACGAAATTCTCATGTTAATAAATGGTGATTTTAAAGAGGTATTGGATAGATTTAAAAAAAGAATCTTAAAATTCCGAAAAATTTATAAATTCTTTATTTGAAACGATATTACGGACAATATAATTAAATTTTGTGGGAATTGTTTTATGCAAATGTTGACCGCGACTGCGCCTCAAATGGTTAGGGTAATGTTACAGCTCGCTGCATATTTTGAAGAAATATGTTCCAATGATACCACCAGCACCAAACGGTGATTTTTTCTAGATATAGGATTTGCAATTTACCAAAAATGAGCATCCTTGCTGAACACAATTTTTAAATTTTTGCAAGTGTTGTTCGCTACAAAAATAAAAATTTGGATTATTTGTTTGGATTTTTGTTTTAAAAATAATTTTTATGTGGATCTTTAAAATAAATAATTTTCTACACATGAAAGAAAGAAAAATGTCATAAAAATGAATGCCCAAAACAATAAGTACATTCCGGAAATCAATAATATACGTAAGTAGATTCGATTGTTTTAGTACATATTGTAATTTGGAATGTTGATATTAGTATTTTTCGCACCCACCTTTATTTTGAATGACTATTTGTATTTTGTTTGGTATATTACTTAGACGTTTCCTGAAATTTTCAAAAGTTATTTAATACCATATTTCATGTATAAATTTAACAATTTTGATCATTATTTTGGTATGATTCTGTACCAGTGCGCTGTTCTAAGTGCCAGCAAAGGTTTACTATCGGATTCCAGTCCAATTATTGCATAGGAAAGTGAAGAATTTTCATTTTATTGTTCTGGAAAAAATCCTTTAGGTCCTTGTTCTAATGAAAAAACTATACAAGGAACATATTTTCTACTTCTTGTTTCGTCCAATAAGTTTTTGTGTTTTTTTTTGTTTGTTTCGAAATATCAGGAAAATCAGCTTCACAACCATAGGTTGTCACTTCAAAAATACTGATGGTTACGAACTACATCAAACATAATCTATGATGTACTTATTATTATTTTTGCCATGCGTGTATTCTTGATCTGAAATGCTTTGAAATTGGATACATCGGTACAGTAGATATCGGGTATAAGCACTTCTCATATAAGAAAAAATCGCATATAAGAAAGATTATCAACAACACCGACCTTATACTGTCTTACATCCGATAATTCCACATAAGAAAAAAACGCATATAAGAAAGAAATCTCCAGTTTTTTTGAGTTTCTTGTATCCGATATCTACTGTACAAGTTTTGGTATAACCACCAGCTTTGGCACATTTTTCAAATGTATTATCTGCAATAAAGTACTTTGAGTTCCCATTAGGTAGCAATTATCTTTACCAAAAATAATAGATATTTATGATAGCTTCCATATAGCTGTAGTCTCCTTTATTCGGTATTCTGGGGAGCTTGGGCAAGTTTATAATTTAGTATTTCGAATACTTATTTGGTAGCAAATTTTTCTACCAAAATGATCAATATTGGTTATATTTTTAAGATAACCCCTATATAACCCCATATTATTTAGTATTTTCGAGAGTTTGGGCACGCTCTTTAAGTCAAATGGTACTTTGAGATCCTATTATTTTTTTGTCTACTGTCCCGAAGCGAGAGTTGTCAAGTGTAAGCCGATCTAGTTGGGAAGGACATAAAAAATGCGTTTAGACTAACCTTCATCTTCATTATCTTTTCAGATAATTTCTATGAATTTGTATAATGGCGCCCAATCTGAGGAAAGAGTAGCATGGGTTTTTTTATTTATTATTTGAAGTGAGTGAATGAACGAGTGTAAATAAATACAAAACAAAGGATGTACTTCGTTTGGACCTCTTTTTATATATTTTTTAGATATTGGCTCATAGTCTACTAATGCCTAAGATGGTCTGTTGGTTATTTCTGGGACATTATCTTCGAGTTTAAAGTTAAAGCGACTAATTAACTCAGTGATTCATTATTTTTATAATTTGAAAAAACGTGAACATGTCTCTGAATATGTACCGTGCTGTTTGGGTGTCTCTTTTGCAAATTCAGTGGATGTATGTAATTTGCAATTTTTCTATAAAATGATAAGAAGTAGAATACCAATTCGAGAGGTCGATTATGATCCGTATTGCTAGGAAGTGGAATCAACTTTCTTTGGCATTACGAATTTTCTTCGACTCTAACAATGTTTTTCGAAGAAAAATTAAGGAGATTAATTATTTTAAGCATGGCTTTGCCATTTTGATTTATTATTATTTTTCTTCCTTAAATGCGTTGTTGGTTGTGGAGACAGAAGGTAAATTATTTCGAGAATTATACAATTTTAGCATGATTTATGCTTAATTTTAGACAGTTTATTGTTTAAGTAATACATTTGTATGACCTTACGAGGATCTGATGTTATATTATGAATTTAAAACATAAATAAATACCTTTTTTATAGAGTCACTTTTACCTCAGTGTAAAAATTCAAATTCATTTATTTTATTCAACATATCGCCCATTTGAGCAAGAATTAAGAATTTCCACATAAAAAAACGTTATATTATTCTTTGTGTTGACAACACTGTTTTTATTATTAGTATCGTGTTGATGTTTATTAGAGTGCTTTCCATAAAACGGGTTGTTTGCTCCAAGCATGCCACAATCATTGTTGCTGTTTTATTTTTCGGTTGACAAATACCCGTAATATGAATGTAACGAAGAATTAATGAGAGACCACAGAGAGTGGGAGAGAGATTAAATATTCGAGAGAGCTTAATTTAGTAACGGCTTGTCAGACCACATCAATAGAGCGTACACAACACGACGAAGCCAGCCCCAAAAAAGATCAATTCGACTTGTTCTTTCAAACATCGCTCAGCCAAATGAATCCCCTCTTCGTCGTCGTCATCATCGGCAACAACAATAAAACAGCCTAGTAATAAAATTACAAAAGTCCAGATTTATTCAATTTGCATACAGCAGTGGTGGCTGCGGCACTCGGGCATATATGCAACAAGTGTATACGAGTGTGTGTGTGTTGGCATATCAATTGAATTGTGTTGTGTTTTTTAAATATTAAATAAATTTATTTAAAAAAATTGTGAAAAATAAGGTGAAGGAGGAGGCGAAGAGATGTAAACTAAAAATTTTGTTACTTTTCATTCCAAACAGCATCTTCAGAGAAACAAACACAAACAAAAATTAGACAACGCTACTGCTGGTCAGTCAAGTGAGAGTGTGTCGTGTGCGCAAAGCGGTGAAATCAAAAAATAATAAAATAAAAATAAAACAACAACAAAGCTTAATGGAATAGAAATACGAAAAACGAAGAAAGAAAAATACTAAAAAACAACATCATGGAAGAATAAATAAAAAAGCAACAAAATACACTGTGTAAATGATAAAGAATTTTGTTGATTTTTTTCTATATGCCCCTTGTTTGATTATTTTAATATTTGACTTAACAAGTTTCTCTAAAACAAAAAAAAAAAAATACAAAAACAACAATAAACAAGTAGAACCAAAAAATATAATAATAAACAATTAAACAAAAACAAACAAAGCATCATCAGACGTCTATCATCACCAATTATTTTCAACAACAAAGAGCACGGAAGAGATTTCAAAATTGTGGCGGCTGAGCATATCCTTCCGGTAACGCCCTCAACAATAAGGATTTTGCAAAAGATTTCTATATCTACAGTTTTGCAATATTAAAACCTGAAATCAAAGTAAGTAAATAAATAAAACACAAACTATCCCTTTTGCCTTTTGTGTGTAGACAGATAAGCGTCGTCGCGACATTCGATATCTATTCGAAGTACACATTTCAAAGATAAACAAATCATTCGATATCACTACACGCTATATGCTTAATTTTTTATTATTATTTATTTTTTTTATTACATATTTTTGGGGAATTTTGATCGATCGTTTTGAACCAGTTGAGGGACTCGGAATATTCGAGATGTTTTTATTTATATATATTTTGGTCTTGAAGACAACTTCGGTTTTGTTATTATACCCTCCACCATAGTATGGGGGGTATATTAATTTTGTTTTTCCGTTTGTAACTCATCGAAACAACCATTTCCAACCCTATATATTCTTGATCAGCGTAAAATTCTATGACTATTTAGCCATGTTCGTCTGTCTGTTGTAATCAATCTAGACTCTAAACGAATTGAGATAAATAGCCAAAATCTATTGTCTGCATGCAGGCCAAGTTCGAAGATGGGCTATATCGGTCCACGTTCAGGCATAGCTTTCATAAAAAAATACCCCCAGTTTTCGGTATTTTGGGGTTCTTGAGCACGTTTTTCAACTGAATTCACTGAAATTTGGAACATTGGGTTCCTATTGGGTACAAAATATCTCCACAAAATATTATAAATTTAGGTGTATTCTACCATATTATGGATATTCGTTACTCGAAATTGTCAGTTTTTACCCTAAAAAGTATTGAATTTTGGGCCATTTATTGTAATCATTCCGCCTTCTAAGGATATCGCGATAAAAAAATTGAACCTGAAGATTATGAAATATATCGGCCAGCATTTTTGGAAACACTTACAGCTATCGGCTGTGTTGGGTACCAGGACACTGTGACATCATGGGTAATGAAAAATCAGACGAATTAGCTAGACGAGGATCTCAATCTATAGATCTAGCAATCGATGGCCCAATTAAACCACCCATCTGTCGTCTTCTTCGGAACTTTGAGGCGTTCTCCGCGAACGAGCCAATGAACTCTGGCACAACGAACCTAGTTGCAAACTCACCTAAGCAAACCTGAAATTAGAGTATTGACCGGAGTTTTTACTGGCCATTGCAATATCAGGGCCTTTACCAGTAAATTGGACCATGATGTTACTGATTACTGCAGACTCTGTGTTGACGGGGAGGAGATGGAGACAATTCATCTCATGTATCGCTGTACAGTCCTGGCCTGCAGACGGCACACACTAGTGGGTGCTCACTTTCCACCGTGTCTAAGCTTCTTTTCAACTATGGCAACTGCTTTAATATACAGTATCATTAGAAACATAAAGTGGTTGAGAAAATGCAACCTCAGCACGTAATATGTTTTCTGTCCAACTTCTACAGCCATCGAAATTATTTCCTACCCACCTCTTCATACTTCCTTGATAGCTTCTTACCTTTTCTATCCCTCTTTTCTCTCCTACAGATCTCTTCATATCTTGCATGGATGATCACAATGGGACCGGACGGTCTCAGAGTGATTGCATATCCCCAAACCTAACCTAATATAATCATGTCCCTCTGTCTGTTGAAACCCAACAATTAGGGTGTAGTTTTAAAATTTTGATTCCAAGTCAATGTTTTGGAATAGCACCTTTACAATTGCTTAAATCCGTATAAAAGCAAAATTCTTCTGCATCAGTCTTATTTGTGCCCATGCTCCGACGGAAGACCAGACATATTTTACAAGCGTCTATAAAAAGCATATGACCGCTGCCCAGGCCAGGACTTTAACATTGAGCTCGGAGATTTTAATGCAAAAAAAGGAGGGAAAATAGTTTTTGGTCGCACCGTCGGAAAATTCAGCCCCCATAAAGAAACACCAGACAACGGCATAAGGTTGATTGACTTCGCGGCAGCAAAAAACATGGTAGTTAGCAGCATCAGATTCAAGCATCCCGATGTACACAAGGCCACCTGGATTTCCCCCAATCAAATTGATCATGTTCTAATAGACGGAAGACATTCATTCAGTGTTTTAGACGTTCCGCTACTGTGGCGAAAAACGCAGACATTTGGTCTCAACTCCACAAGCAGTCCTTTTCATGTAGAATCCATGCTTTTTTGACAGTTTTTTTCTATTTCGAGTCGAGTTGAAACCTTTCAGTGTTTTTGTCGAATATATTCGACATTTAAAATTACTCTCTTCCTTTGAAATTTTTCGGTTATCCTATGTACCGTTACAATTGATGTCTTTGTTTTTGCTGAAAGACAGACAAAACTGTCCGAGGGTTAAAATAAAAATTGCTTTTTGTTCTAAACTCTGTGCCTTCATATGGTTTTAAGTACAAAATTTTAGATTTTTATTCCGACAAAAATTTTTGTTGACACTGAAAGGGTTAATGATAATTGTTTTGCAATGAAAAGGAAAGCCAGGAGAAGAACCTACACATCCACCATTTCGCGAGTCGTTTCGACGTTGGCTAATCACGCATTTTGAGCACGTTGATATCGGATGTAATTACAAATTACATATGCGAATTAAATTCAAATTTATCAATGTCCGACATTTGGCCTCAACTCCAAAAGCAGTACTTTTCAAGGCAGGTCTTTTTTTAACCATGGATATTTGTCCACACAATTATAATTGCTTGCGCGGTATAGGTATGTTTTTACGCAACCTTTAGCTGTTTTAGAACGCTAATGGTTTATAAACGCTTGTGTTGCTATGAGAACCTTGGTTCGAATTCTAGCAGTCTCATGACTCAATTATTTGATATAAAATAATAAATGATCAATTTAGTTGATTTTTTTTCACCTATTTTGAATATCCTTTACCGATGTTGGACTATTATTTGTCATTCATATTTACTTTGTAAATTTTTTCTAATAGCCTATTTTTACAATTTAATTAATTCTGCATATTGAAAATAGTTGTATGCACAAGGAAAGCAAATGTGGGGCTCAAATGGTTAAATAAATATATTTGTTTCTAATTTTAAGGTGTATATTTTCCCTGATACTTCGGTAGTCAATTTTGAGCATTTTCAAAATTAGCTATGTTGTTATGACGTACATTTACGGGTAATGTAAACTATTTCTTCTTTTTGTATGTAATTAAATGTTAATCCCCTATATTTAGTATATAGTTTGCAAATGTCACACAATTCAATATGAAATGTCAGTTTAATGGAATGACAATATAATAAGATAATTAAAATTTTATTTGACCCAATTGTAAATAATTGTAAAATAATGCAATGGAGCATTGAATTGCATCCATAGTTGGTACTAGAAAAACACAACGCAATAGACAAAAACTGTATTTAAAATTTAAAATTGAGAACTCGATGGGACGTATCAGATAATAGATATCTCTGTTGATCTTTCCAAGAGATACATTGATCTTTCAAAATTTCTTCAGATACGAAACTCTCTCTGAACACTTTTTAATGTTATTACCTCGGTCGCGGTTCAGAAAATATTTTTTACAATCAGGGTTTTTATATTTTTTGATAATTAAACTTTTGGAATTCGGTGTCGACTCTCTGGATTTCCTTTTTATTGCAAAATCGATCATGGAGCCCATCTCGGTAGAGAAATAATTAAAAACATTTACATGATTGATCTTTCGTCCTAATAAGGCATAAAACCGAAACATTCAGCTTGAGATAGGCTAGGATTTGAACCCTGGTTTCTATGTCATCTCTCACTTGTTGTCCAGAGCCACCTCCTTAACTTCATAAGGTTGCACAGTATGCAGTTGTATACCATGGAACCATAATATTGTAAGTTGTATGGAAAAAACTCCGTCACTAAAACGTCCGTCACTGTTCTGAAAAAGGGATCTTCAGATGTGATGACATATGCCCGAACACAAATTCGAATGTCCAATTTGCTTGATGCGCCGCTTAACCAACGGCGAAATGCGTCGCTAAATAGTGGGAATCTCTGGCTTTCTTTTCAATTGCATCTTCTACCGTGTAGCTCATCTCGATTGAGAAATAAGAAGGCTCTAAGTTGGATTTCCACTTCAGAGTTCGCAGACAGAGTACAACATCTTCAGACCCATAACAAGGTGGGTCGAAAATTGAAACAATTGAAGATTAGAAGATTCCTTCTGCTTACTCAATTTTCAAATTGAGCGCCACGGCCTGATATTCAAAGCTCGACATCAAAGTACATGATCTAATTATTCATGTAAATCGTTCTTAACAAGTGTTCTTTGAACCGATCAGCTTCCCTGTAGACTGCCCGACGGGATTGGAATTTCAATTCAACCAGCGAAGTTCTGCTGAAAGCATGGACGAAGAAAATAATGGGTTCATTCCGTACCTCGACATACTCGTAAGGAGAAAAGACGGCAACATTGAACTTGATTGGTACCAAAAACCTATAGTCGCTGGACGCATATTAAATTTTTACTCCAAACACCAAAAACAAATGATTATGAACACAGGAAGAAACCTTAAAAACTGTTTCCCAAAATTACTGATATAAAACTTATTAAACAAATACAACACACCAAAGACGAAAGAGAAAACTGAAAAACATTATAAATCTATGATTTATATTCCGGGAATATCTGAAAGATTCCAAACCTCTGGTCTATATGACAAAGATAAATTGCAGATAGCAACTAGGACAAACAATACACTTAAATGTTTATTTACTAATACTAAAAGTAAAATTCCAATTACTGGGAGACATAACGTGATATAATGTAAAAAATGTACCACGAAAAAGATTATCTGGAGACAAATCCAATATTTCTTGCAAAATATTTTAACAGATATTATAAAAGACTTTATATACCTTGGTACCGCCATAAATAAAACGAATGACATCAGTTTTGAAATTCGGAGAAGGATTGTGATGGCCAACAGATGCTACTATGGTCTAAGTAAGCAGTTTATAAACAAGGCCACCTCCCGCCAGACCAAACTCACACTTTACAAGACGCTGATACTACCCGTGCTATTATATGGATCAGAAGCATGGGTACTTGCGCATGCAGATGAGGCAGTTCTTGGGGTGATTGAGAGAAAAATTCTCCGAAAGATCTACGGGCCGATCTGCGTCGACCGTGAATATCGGCGTCGAATGAACCACGAGCTTTACAATTTATACGCGGACATCGACATAGTTGTATTGAGCTGCAGCGCCTACGGTGGCTAGGCCATGTTGTGCGGATGAATGAAAATGCCCAGCTCAAAAAGCATATAAAAATGAACCTATTGATGGTTGCCGTAGAAGGGGAAGGCCACGAATTAGATTGAAAGTAGAAAACGGAAAGGAACGTGGTCTTCCAAATTGGTGGACTTGCGCACAAGACCGACGCGCTTGGAAATCTTTTTTTAAGCTCGGTTTATGGAACAACCGTTCTGTAACAAGCCAGCTAAGTAAGTAAGTAAGATGGATGGTACAACTTATACACATCTCTTATACACTGAAGGCTGAATATTATCGATCAAATTAAGAACGAAATAGCCATGTTAAAAAAATCGTTAAGTTTACAATTTTCTAGTCATGTCAAATCTTTAAAAATTGTCAAATTACCATTTTTTCTTGATCTTGAATTTTTATAAAAAAAAGACCCAAACTTATTACTAAAATCTACCAGACGATATTTACATATGACTAGTTTCCATAACAACAACAAAATAAAAATATATTGTTAAAGAAACGTGCGGCCCAGACAAATTATCTTAACTTAAGTTGTTTAATTAATTTATGCCTAGTCATAGTCTGTCTGCTTTTAACAAAAATAAAATAAAAAATCCTCTTAGCTAAAGTTCAATACTTTGTTGTGTTAAATTGTCTTTTACCTTCTGGCTATATTGCAAATAAACTTAAAATTCAGACAGACATCCAGACGTCTGGCTTTTATATGCTATGCTATTCATAGCCAAAAAAACCAACAACAATAAAAATAGTTCTAGTATTTTAAGTACGTCTGGCCAGACAGACACACCAATTTTTGAAGGTTTTTTCCATTAAACCTGTTTTTGGATGGACCAAAATCTTTTCTTTTTGGTGATTGAAGAAAGATAGCCACCACCAACATAAGTGATTTGATTTGGATTCCAATAAGAAATCTACAGAGAAGACATTTTTCAAAATTGTGTTTTTTTTCTTCTTTCTTTTGCCTAGTTTCAAAATATACATATAATTTTTTTTAGTATTGTGTTTGATTAGAAAATTTGCATAATTTAGAAGCTCAGGTTGTGAAAATGTGGGACAAAAAGCAAATATTTAGCAAGAAACAAACTGCAAACTTTCTTTTTATGTTTCTTTTTGTGATTTATATACTTTTCTCGAATATTGTATAATATCACAAAACGTGCTTATTGTAAAACTGAAAGAAGTTACGAAGAAATTGCCATCCATAGTTATTAGGGAATAAAATTAATGCACTTCCTCAAAACAAATATTACATGATTCGGATTTTCTTCGTGAAATTTAGTATAACTTTTTCAAATTATTTTTTATTTGTGCTGTACTAAAGAGTGAGCGATATAATCCCTGATCAATACCAAATAATTTACTATAATTAACAATATTATTCAAAGCTATATTCTAAGTATTACGAGCTCTATCTAGATTTCAACCGACAGACGGACATAGCTAAAACATGAAAGGCATTACTTATGATTGGGTGGTTCCAGAAAGAACTAGTTCAAATGAAATATTCCGCAAAAGGAACGATCGGTACTATGTACGCTTCGGTCGTGAACTAATGAATAATTAAGTGAACGAACGGAGCGGACCGTAATAAATAGAACCGTTTTTGGAACGAGTTACCCAACTTTATTCATTGGTTCACTGATGAATGTTACAAGGTTTCGCAAACGGAATTACAAAATATTTGTACACTCCGTTGTTTACAAATCGACATCGAAACTTTGAACTATCTTTTATATATGTCACACCTTCTTCATGTATATAAAATATTTACTACTGATATTCTATTATTAATATATTCACTTTGAACCATTTCTTCTCCAAGTGATAAAACTTTATTCGCTTACAGATAAATTTAAAATTGTTTGACTACCCTGAAGGAAATGTGAGGAGTTCTATTGCTTTTGTCTATTAGCGTGGTGACATGTCTTCATATTTTCAACAACTTGTCTACATATCATGTAATAAGATAAAGCATTTCTTATGTTAATCATTCATTTGACGTTATTTCACTATTCCTCAGCATACCTATAAATTTAGCATTGAAGACTATTACCGAAAAATGGGACACAATAAAAGAACATACAAATATACAAAAGGACCTCTTCATAGAAATACTAACTCTTTGTATAAAAGATTCAGGATGACAAGGTGTACGAACAGAGAAAAGGACTACCGATGGGATCTCCAGCATCACCGATTATTGCAGACATAGTAATGGAGGAGTTATTGGAAGCTTCAATGGAGAAATTGACACACAAACCAAAAGTGCTTACCAAATGTGTGGACGATATATTCTGCATTGTAAAAAGAACGGAAATAGACAACACTTTAAACATCCTCAACTCATTTGATAAACATGTACAATTTACACACGAAATAGAAGAAAACCAAAAATTACCATATCTGGACGCAATGATAATTAACAATAGATTGGTACCAAAAACCCACCGCATCTGGACGATTAATAAATGTCTACTCTAAACATCCCAGACGCATAAATAAATAAATACGGCCACAAACTTTATAAACAGAGTATTAAACATAAGCGACGAACAGTTTCTTCAAGCAAATGAGGAAAAGATACGACAGATATTAATGAAAAATGTGGTTTGTTCCCGTACTGCAAGAATCTACTAGTTTTTACTACGATAACGAAATTTCCTTTATGATATCGAAGAAAATAGTAAAATCGAGTAGATTCTTGGAGTACGGGAACAGACCAATGATTTCCCATTGAAAACAATTGACGAACTACTAAAATCCTGCAAATCGAAAAATATAACCAAAATTGAAAAAGAAGAAAACTCGTACAAGCCAATTACATATATACCAGGACTTTCCGAGAGATTGAGCAATTCAAATATCTATGACAAACACAATTATCAACTAGCCCTAAAATCTAAAAATAGTATCAATAGCCTATACATTCAAGACAAAATCGAAAATAAAAAAAGAAGACAAGTGCAATGTAGTATATAAGATAAAATGTAACGGGGACAAAATCAACTTATGCCAAAAGGTATATGTTGGTACAACAAAAACCAAACTAAAGACAAGTCTTTCTGGACATAAGTCAGATCAAAATACAGACAAGCCATTAGAACAAAAGACGGCTCTTGCAGCACATTGCACAATGACGGGGCATACGTCAAATTTCAAAGACGTTGATATTTTGACACAAGAAAACAATTATAAACGACGATTTACTTTCAAAATGCTCAATATAATAAATGTATCGCAAGAGAAGAGAATGAATTACAAGACTGACACGGACCACTTTGCCCATATGTATAGAAATTTAGTTCATAAGCACAGATGAATTAGAGTTTAGTTTAGCATAGACGGTGTAAGAAACCTGTAGCTTCTCTCACAACGTAATATTTGTGTTATATTATTCTGTAGAAATCTTATTAAATAATTGACAGTCGAAATATTGGAAAATAAAAATAAAAGAGCAGAAACTAGATACTGAATTTTATTTAACCTTAAGCCGAAACAAATCAAACAAGAAAAAAAGACAATCTGAATGGTTTTGCTTCTCCTTATTTTTCTTTATTAGAAATAATTTTGGCGGTAGTAGATATAATTTTGGTTAAAAACGTGAGTTTAAAGTGATTAAAGGTATCTTTCGACGTATTGGTCGTGCAAAATAAATTATAAAACATTTACAAGTGACATATGTTACCTTGTGTCTATATGTACAAACTACTGATCATGTCACTAGTTCATTGTCAATGACAAGCACATGTTAAATGTCAATAGTAAAATGCATTGTGTTATGTATGGTAGGTCAATAGTATTAGTGACAATGTCAATAGTAAATCAGTAGTGATTTACAATTTGCATTTCCTACAGGGTACATTCCTATACGAATACAAATATGAGTGTATTCGTGTTATCGCTTCATCGAAATGATCTGATTAGTCAACAACAAATAGTTATCGCTTATTTCATTTATTACACTGAGAGAAAATATGATATGATTTTTTAAACTACATGGATGGGAAGTTGATATATAGACATTTTTGGAAAGGATTTATGATTTTGAAAAAGATATCAAGTCACGATAGAGCTGGCAAGATTTAAGATTTACCTACGAAAATAAAAATAAAATAAATCTTCCTACCAAAATATTAACATCGGTTCACTTTTTGGGTAGCCAACATTTCTGTGTTATGAAATAAAAAAATACGCCTTTTTTTTTTTTTTTGTTCGGTTCGATTGGTTCGATTGTCCATGATTTAAATACGCTCTTTCTCACGAAGAGAATTCGAATGTTTTCAATTTATCGCGAAAGATAAAGTTACAATGAGTGAAGAAGCATTTCCTATCTCTCGCGAATGTTCGCATTGTACGAAAAATTGCTGTTGAGAAAAGTTGTTGTTATGAGAATTCGCGAGCATTCGTGAATATTTTTTTTCATTAGTGAGTGAATGTCAGAAAGAATTTCAACCATCAAACAAAACGAACGATCGTTATTTTGTGATCTCACTCGTTTGTTTTGTGTGTGCGAACATTCGTTTGGTGAATTTATAGCGATGAATTCATTCGTAAAATGAGCCCAAAACGAAAAGATCGTATTTTGAATGATTCGCCAGCGAATTTTTGTGCACCTTGGTTTTACGTAAGAGCGAAAAAGTACCTATAGATACAGATACCTATTAAAAATTGGATACATCGGTTCATATTTTTGTAAGAAGATTTTTCGCATTTCAAACTGGAATAACTCACCTTTTCTCTAAGCGAACGCCAAAAAAATAAATTCTTTGCAGAAAATACAGGTTTACAAATGTAGGCCATCTCAACACTCTAGAGATCGCTTAACAGGCACCATTAAGTTAGGCAATAATAGTAGGATCCTTCGGCACTTGTTGCTGTCCTACTAAGTTTAACTAAGATATTGATTGATTTTCGCAGCATTTCATTCACGTTTATATTTCTCCCTTTTACTAGAAAATCGATTGCATAAAATTTATTGTTTTACATATTTTTAATAGACAATCAGGTAGGTTACAGAAATGAATTCCGATCGAAAGAGGAATAAATTCCGTACTTTGCTTTTTCACAAAACGATTTTTATACCCTTCACCACACTGTGGTACAGGGTATTATGTCTTTGTGCACATGTTTGTAACAGGCTAAAGGAATCAAGATAGACCCATGGTTCCTTTAGAGAATATGCATAGAATCACTTTCGGAGTCGATTTATGTATGTCCGTCCGTCCGGCCGTCAGTTGATGTTAGATTGTAATAAAAGTACAGGTCGCATTTATTATTCGATTTGGATGAAATTTGGCACAGCTCACCGGTTGCGGCCGATTTTAGGTAAATGGTTCACCAAAATCCCTGACAATTATTTGATTTGCACGAAGTTTGGCATAGCGTATTGAATTAAGTCTAGAATGACTTGTGCCAAGTTTCGTGAAAATCGGTTCAGATTTAGATAGAGCTCCCATATATAGTATCTCTGGCAGGTTTGCTTGAAATCGGTTCAGATATAGATAACTTAACTTAGCTTCCATATATAATATCGACTTATTTATGATAATAGTACACCAACTAATCAATGGGTGTCTGATTGAGATTAAATATTAAACAGTACAGCGACGTCTTTTCGGATACATATGTAGAATATATAAGGGTATCATATAGTCGGCCCAGACCAACTTTACTACTTTCCTTACTGTTTTTTTTAAATTATCCCTTCGAGAAATAACATGAACCGGAAACTTTCTCCGTAAGAATTTTGCCCTTGGGAAACCTATAGTAGGTTTTTGGTATAAGAAAGGACTCGTAAGGACATACCTACATTGAGGTCTTGGATATGATCTTCTGGGAACAGAAAACATCTACAAGATCCTGTAGCTCTTCTGTCTATAAAAAAACTGTATAAGTTCTATAAGCCACATAAGGTCTTCAAGCTGTAGTAGATTTTTGGTATATAAAAATTACTTGCCTTGGAGATGGTCTTCTAGGAACAGAAAACTTCCTATAATAGTACTGAGATGTTTATAGGAGCTATGGATGTCTTCTGGTCTACGTGCAAGGTTTTCTGAATATAGAAGGCCTTGAGTACATTTTATAGAAAACTCTTTGAAGATCCCAAAGAATATCATCTACGAATGTGCAAATCTGAGATTTCTTGAATACTTTGGTCTACAGCAAACATATGCTCAGTTGTTCTGAAACGATCGCTTCACATCAATAATTGGTCTCCAAATATTTTGTAACCCATAGAGCAAAAAAAAAAAAATCGCCTACCATCAAACAGTGCTAGGCAATTGAAAAACTTTGAAATTACCCAATATATCCATCCTCAAACTGGCTATATAAGATTTTGACACGCCTTCCGTATATAGATTTTTTCACCGCGACTTTCCAGCCCATCAGTTAGAGTTTTACTACCTTCTGTACTAAAACGTTTAAGCTAAAAACTAAATTCTTTAATAGAACGCTGTCAAGAAAATAGACAAAGAAACAACTAACCGTAGTTATTCTACACATAAATAAAATAATAAAACTAGCACTTATTTGATAATACCTCTT
Source organism: Musca vetustissima (assembly GCF_032173495.1). Classification (NCBI taxonomy): domain Eukaryota; kingdom Metazoa; phylum Arthropoda; class Insecta; order Diptera; family Muscidae; genus Musca; species Musca vetustissima. Next base: position 15,829 of record NW_026881511.1, on the reverse strand, counting down.
GAGTGTCAACATTATTTCATTTTTTTTGTTATTTTATCAAAATGTACTTAGAGGCAATTGTTTTTTGTTTTCTTTTGATTATTAACGACACCACCACCATCGCATAACCCCCCTCGACGACGTGGTATTTCAATTGCACTTCAAGTTCCAACCCCCCAATGGTAGTGATCATTGCGCGATGATGTTATTTGTCATAAATTGTTGTCAAATTCTGAAGTGTCTCAGAGAAGAGTTGAAAATAGAAAAATTAAATAAATATTTGCAGATGTCTGTAGATTTTAATCGAAAGTAAAAGTTTTAGTCGTCTTCGTTATCGTCGACGTCCTACAATTTGAATTGTCAACTGTAGATTTCTTCGTTCGTTTTTGTTATTTTCTGTTAATAAATAGAGAAGTGAATTTTTATTTGTTAGCTGCATACGATAATAGCAGATTATCTCAATTTTGATAGCAAACAACGATTAGGGAATTGAATTGTTTTTGTTTTGAGCAAAGGAAGTAAAAAACAAAACAAAAAATGTGAGAAAATTATTGGTTAGGGCCGAATCATTAGTCCTTCGTGGATCCCAAAATAATAATGGAGAGAAGTTACATCAAGAAGGAGAAATTTAACCCGATTTTTAAAATTGGAAATTGCGTAGAATTTTGCGTAAGAATTTATTTTTGCTTTATCATCCCATCCACTTGATGAGTTCAAAGTCCAAATGTATTATTTTTTATGATATCTTTATAATATCAGGTAACAATTTTACTCAAGTGCATTTTTTCTGGCTTTAAAGTATTCGATTCGATTGATTTGGGTTAGCTGATAAATTGAAAGACGCAAATTCGTGCAAGTTCAATTATCCTTTTCTTATTAAAAACTAATTTCGAATCTGGAATATAATCAGAAATTATTATATTCCTCATTGGACAAATATACTCGACAAATATTTTTTGATTGCACTGAGAAGGTTAAAAAGGGGAGTATGGATATCAGTAGCCAATGGAATTACAAATTTGTATGTTCCAAGGTATTCCATGTTTCTTCTATATACAGAAAACCTTGCACGGGGACAGGAAGACATTCATAGCTCCTGTAGACATCCTAGGACAAGTATAAGATGTTTTCTGTTCCTAGAAGACCATTTACAAGACTTCAATATGGGCAATACAGGTCTTTTTATATACCAAAAATCTACAACTGATTTAAGACGTTCTATGACTTATAGACCTTCCACAATTTTTACAAAAACAGATGAGCAGTAAGATTATATACATGTTTTCTGTTCCAAGAAAGCCATCTCCAGACCTCAATGTAGGTATGTCCTTACTAGTCCTTTTTATATACCAAAAACCTACTTTAGATTTCCAAAGGCAAGGACATCCTGCTGCCTAAAGTCCTTCTACGGGTTTAATAAAGATAGAATACCCACAGAATCTTAATTAATGAAAATAAACGAAATAAGGGGTGCGTATAAGTGTTGTCGCAACGTATCGAAATGATAATATCACTGTTTTAATCAATGGAAATCGAGTATGTATACAAATTACAATAAATTTTCTTTATAACTTCGTGTTAAGTAAACCCTTTTTCTTTATTTTCTAAAATAAATAACAACAGAAAACCGGGCCTAAGCCAAAATTCTAATGCGTATAATCCGACTAAGTACCTCCTATTATAGCTTAAAGTTCTTCTATGGGTTTTATATAGAGAGAATACCCACCGGATCTTATAGATAGGACTATTAGACCTTTGAGTCCTTCGATATCTTTTAAAATTCCGATAATCCTGCCATTAAATATTAATTTAATGCCAATGTAAATAAACGAAGTAAGGGATGCGTATAAGTGTTGTCGCAACGTATACGCCTACGTAACGAAATGCTAATATCATTGTTTTAGTCAATGGAAATCGAGTATTTATATAAATTAGAATCATTTTTCTTTAAAACTAATCTTTATAATAATCTAAAATAAATAACAACAGAAAACCGGACCTAAGCCAACATTCGTATGCGTATAATCCTATTTTAAGGCCATAATCTATTTTATTTTCTATTTATATTGAGCGACAGCTCGTTAAATGATTATTAACATGACTCTTGACTTAAGAGACCATCTACTGCTGGCTGGGCTGCGATCATGACAATCAATGTTTCTATTATACCTTTGAGTTCTTCGATAACTTTTAAAACATTAGAAATCGAAAACAGGTTTTAAAATGACGATCTTCTTCCATATGTTGAAGAAATTGAATGGCTTATATAACATCCACAGGTTTTCTATAAATATGATATAAGTGCTACATACCTATAGGATACAGGACTTTTGTGCACGCAAGACCTTTTGCGGTTTTTCTATGAACAGATAATCCTATACGACAGGGTTTAAACAACCTGCAGAAGGACTCCTGTATCAAGAAAGCTTGTAAAAGGTATTCTGCAGTATTTCTAGACATACAAGTCTTCCTCTGTAGAAGACCTGTAGAATGTATTTTGTCTATAGAATTTGTGTTCAAGGATTTGTTAGAAGAAGTCCTGCGGAAGACCTTGTGTCTGCCGAAATACCGTAGAAGGACTTATGGTCTGAAGAAGGTCTGTAAAATGCCAAGCAGACCTCATAACTTTCCTGACAATAGAAACCCTATAGAATGTCTTTATCGCACAATCTTGTAGGAAAATTCCAAATCTGACAACCAAATGAATTTAAAATATGTGACCAAAATGATTATACAAAAAATCATATCTTCGATATACGTAATTATATATCTAGGTCCATGTTTTGGATGATATACTATATGTAGCATAAATGTGACGCATTTTCCTAAATCTAATGCGGCCGGCCTTTTTTCAGAATTTCGTCAATACACCCCAAAAATATTCTTCTTGGCAACTGGTAGATTTTTTCTCCACTTTTTTCTATTCTATTTGTAATATTTTTAGAAATTTTCATTAGGATGATTTCATCTTTTTTTTCCATTGTCCATTGTTGCTGTTTTTGGCATATGTCTGTACAAATGCATGCGAAAATAAACAAAAAATATCTATCTATATATGTTTGTCTTAATCAATGCAAGTGCTGTGTGTTATTAATACATATATATATTTTTTTTTTGTTTGGCAAATTCATAAACAAACTTGACCATGACCTACCGTTAAAAAAGTTCATTCTCGTGCGAAAGTAGACTGTAGGAAAATTATAAACGTGTTAGTGGGTTTGACATGATATATACATAGGATACTTTGCAGACTAAATTCTTACAGGAATTGGATGAAACTTTTGTAGACCTTCTATGGACAGAAATATTCTGTAGCCTTTTTAAAGCCTTCAAGGTTGGATGACCATCCAAAAGTATTCTATAAATATATTAAAATTTGCCTATAGGCGGAATACCATATACGTGGACAGGAAGACACTGCATAGCTCCTAAATACATACCGGGATTACTGTCCGGAAAATTATAAACGTACAGGACTTTAAAGAGGGTTTTTCTAGACCTTCTAAATGGCATTTACATCTACATACACTTCTTCAAGACTTCTATGGACAGAAATATTCGGTAGCCTTTCTAAATACTTCAAGGTTGGAGAATCATTCACATGTATTCTGTAAAACATATTAAAAATTGCCTATAGACGGAATATCATCTAATAAGATATTTTATAGCTCATATAGACATCCCAGGATTACTGAGGGTCTGGAGGATCATCTTCAGTAAACGTTTCATAAATACGAAATGCCTTACATGTGGACAGAATGATACTTCATAGTTAGCATGTATTCTGTTCTTAGAAGGCCCGTTGAAGACGCAAGAAGCAATAATAAAATGTAGATAAGCCATTGCAAGTCCTCTTAGATGCAAAAAAAAAAATCATTTACAAGCGTCCAAAAGACTAACATTTTGTACTGGTTTTTATGAGACCTTTAATATGTTTAGGCTTGAATACCTTGTGGAGCCTTGTAAAAAAAAATATTTAAGAAATCCACGCCTTGTCGACCCTTGCAAAAAAATATTTAAAAAATCCACGCCTCGTGGAGCCTTGCAAAAAATATTTAAAAAATCCATTTACATGGCATCAATAGATATATAGAGGACTATGGACGGAAGACTGTCTTCAGCCATTCTATTGGCAGATTACCTCATACATGTTTTATATAACCTTATATAGGAATGATATGGACACAAGATGTTCTACAAGACTTCTGTAGACACAAGACCTTCTATAGGTTTTTGATGGACAGGAAAACTATTCGGCCCTGCTTGGCATTTTAGAGGCCTTATAGAAACATAAGTTCCTCTACGGGATATCTGCAGACTCATAGCCTGGAGCAGGACTTCAATGGACAGAAAACATTCTAACAAACCCTTCAACACCTATTCGATTGACACACAAACGTAAGATATTCTACTGGACTTATATAATGACAGCAAACCTATGTCGTTCTTCTATGGAAAGACTACATTTAGGTCTGTAGAAATTTCTATCAAAACAGGATCTCTTTCAGACCTCTAAGGAAACCCGTACTCATATGTTGTATAAATCGAAAACCTCCTTAAACATATAACCCGTGAGACTACTAACCGCAGAAGACCTTCTACAGTTTTTATTAGTACAAAATACCGAACACTTGCAGTTAAACATTGAAACTTGAATGAAAAGGGAGTATTAAGAGCTCTTTCAGACCTCGAGGGAAACCCCCAATTTAGGTATTGTACAAATGGAAATCCTCCGATTGTTTCCAAAAGGTGACCTTCTTCATACGTTGGAAGACGTCTATGGCTGAAAGACTTACAGCCTGTTTTTGTAAAATTCTAAACGAACGAATTCGAGTGACTTACGACCAAACTCCTTGGTTTTGAAAAAATTTCATTTATTTTTGTTTTGAATCAAAAAAATATTTGTTTACATAAACAAAGGTTTGGTCGTAAGTCACTCGAATTCGTTCGTTTAGAATTTTACAAAAACAGGCTTTTAGAGATTACCGAACGATGAAAATTGAATGAAAAGGAGTAGCTACCATAACAGAGAACTCAGGGTAACTTTACACAAACTTATCAGAGTTTATTATAAAATATGCAGCCCATTCGGGAGTTATCATGCATCCTAGACGGACGGGATATAGCTCCGGTAGACTTTATATTCGGACTTAATTTTCGAAAGCGTTTTGAAAGTGTCATTATTTTGAATAATTGTAAATCTCATATGAAGAGAATGTAGTTCCCAATGGCATTCATATAATTCACATCGTAATATTTCTTCCACTCTTCTACCCAACACCTCCACAAATGGAATGGCCTGCAAAATCGATGTAAAAAGATGGACGTATATTGGATAAATCCAACTACTTGTCGTTTCTATTCCTTGAGACACTGATTGGCCTGAAACTGAACTGAAAGACCCAGTTGCAGACAATAAGGTGGGAAAATGCGACTAAGAACTTCAAAATACCTAAAACGGGTACTTTATAGGAGGCGAGGAAGTATTTTATCTCCTAAGAACTTGAATTGCAAAATTACAGTCAAATCGGTTGGAAAATGTTTCTAAAACCTACAAACGATGTCTATATCAAGAAGGGGTATATATGCACTAAACTTTATGAAATAGTTATTTATATATACCAATATACCACGTAAGTCTTCCCAACTAACATTTCAAAGTTGCGAACTCTTAAAATAGGCACAATATAATCCAAAAAAAAATCTATATTTTTCCAAAACAATATTCCATTTCTTTGTATATAGGATCTACATAGTATACTCGTATACAAACAATTAACTGGCAACAACAATTTTATGGTACACTACGCTCAAAAATATATAGCTCTTATCTTGGCAAATAGCCCCCACAGGTACGAGAGTTTATCTATGGACAAATACCAACCGACCGACCAACCAACCACACAACAAAAATCTTGAAACGTGAAATGCACGATTGCTGGAGTGTTATATACTATATATATATATGTATATGTATGTAGATGAACGTTTATTCTAACCTGAAAAAAGTGTGCAACAACAATAATAATAATATTGCTTATAATTTATATGAAAATATGGTCAATTGATTAGTTTTTTATATGACCAATATTAGGTTGTTTTTGTAGCCATAAAATAATAAATAATACCACAAATATGGTTGAGGACAACACAACAAAACAATGCCATGCCATGCCATGGGGGTTAGCTGGCGAAGACGAACCCAGTTTTTTTTTTGCTTTTTTCTAATGGTTCTGGTGGTTGGGGCAATAAACCACAATTGTAGCTGCATAAAACACCACCATCAATTACACATTTTATTAATTAAACCAGTTTATGGTGTAATCGCTGTTTGATTAAATTGTTGTAAATTTGTAATAATAATTTCGATTATTTGTGTAAACAATTTATTACAGATATCCGCCGCGAAAATCCTTTGACAGCAATAACAACAAAAATAAAGTAATCATTTCAAAAAGAAGCAATGTCATGATCTTTATTGCGGACAATTATGCGAGTAGCTGAGAACAATTTACCTGTTACTGTGCCACTGTCATCAACAGATTGCAATAAAATCGAGAAAATGGAAACTCAACAGCTGGAAGAAAGTGGTGAGTACTCCAACAATTTACTGTATACTTTAGCATTTAGAATGGGTAGCCATAGTTTTACGAACTAAAGATTGTATCTCGTTGTAAAACTTTAATTAGTCATTCAGGTTAGGTTGAAAAGAGGGGGTGGATGATACCACCACATGTCCAACCTAAGATGGACACATACACATAAGTCAAATAAGGCCTGTTGTTCGGTCCAGAATTGCGGAAAATGTTGGAATTAGTGAAAGCTTAGATTACAAAGCATTTGGGTTTGATTCCCCTATGAATCTAGGAGTTCCGTATTTTTTGTGAACCCCTTCGGTCTTCTCCACTCACACCCCCTCAGATCCGTGAAGAGTGTCATTTCCCAAGAATTGTTTCCGAAGGCTTGTAAATGCTGGGCAAAGGCACAGGAAATATTCCAGACTTTCACTGTCTTCCCCACACGCTCTGCACATGCTGCTACCTTCGCATACAATCTTAAGTAGGTGTGCCTTCAGACAAAGGTGTCGTTTTTGTTTAGGGCTAGGATTTGCTTAGTTTTGCCTTCACTTGGGTCACCCCATAAGATTTTGGTGATTTTTCCGGTCCCCTCATTTTCCCATAGGGTTTTGTGGGTCTCATTCGCCCATTTCCTCATTTCTTGGCGTGTTTCGCTAAAATGTATGGGGGTATTCACTTCTATTGTGGGTAGTGCAGCAGCACTCCTGGCTAGCTGATTTGCGATCACATTGCCTATGATTCCTTGATGACCCGGTGCCCATATAATTCGTAAAGGTCCTTCGTCGGTTAAGTTCCTTAAGAGTTCATTTATGGTAGTTATTCACAGGAGCGGTGACAAAATCCCTCCCTGTGGTCTTCCCTGACCTACTTTGCCTCTGATTGTTATCTCATGTATGCTACATCTAATCCATCAATTCCTTAGCATATAGTTAACCCAGTCTATGATTGTCAACTTGGAAGGTATCTAAGGATTGTACAAGCGTATTAGTGCTGATATTGTTGAAGGCTCCTTCAATGTAAATGCATACCGCTAAGGTATACATCTTCTCAGCGAAGGTGCCCTCAATATAGTGTACTACCTCATGTAAAGCGGCTTCCACTAATCTCCCCTTTACATGCGCATGTTGTTTGTATTTCTGCGCATTATTGGGTATATTGCTCTTTATCATGGTGTCGATTGTACGTTCCATGGTTTTGAGTAGGAAAGAAGTTAGGCTTATTGGCCGATATGATTTTGGTGTGGCGGTGTTTTATTTAATAATTCAAGTTTTCAAAAAAAAAAAAATCCACGCCTATTGGAGACTTGAAAAAATATATTTTAAAAAATCCACGCCTATTGGAGACTTGAAAAAATATATTTTAAAAAATCCACGCCTAATGGAGACTTGAAAAAATATCTTTTAAAAAATCCACGCCTAATGTAGACTTGAAAAAATATCTTTTAAAAAAACCACGCCTAATGGAGACTTAAAAAAATATTTTTTAAAAAATCCACGCCTAATGGAGACTTGAAAAAATATCTTTTAAAAAATCCACGCCTAATGGAGACTTGAAAAAATATATTTTAAAAAATCCACGCTTATTGGAGACTTAAAAAAATGTATTTTAAAAAATCCACGCCTATTGGAGACTTAAAAAAATGTATTTTAAAAAATAAAAAATCCACGCCTAATGGAGACTTGAAAAAATATATTTTAAAAAATCCACGCTTATTGGAGACTTAAAAAAATGTATTTTAAAAAATCCACGCCTATTGGAGACTTAAAAAAATGTATTTTAAAAAATCCACGCCTATTGGAGACTTGAAAAAATATTTTTTAAAAAATCCACGCCTAATGGAGACTTGAAAAAATATATTTTAAAAAATCCACGCCTAATGGAGACTTGAAAAAATATCTTTTAAAAAATCCACGCCTAATGGAGACTTGAAAAAATATCTTTTAAAAAATCCACGCCTAATGGAGACTTGAAAAAATATCTTTTAAAAAATCCACGCGTAATGGAGACTTGAAAAATATATTTTAAAAAATCCACGCCTATTGGAGACTTGAAAAATATTTAAAAAATCCACGCCTTAAATGGGTCTCTAGAAACTTATTTAAAAAAATCAGAATATATCCTTTAGAGTTTCTATACCAATAAAATAATATAATCTAAATTGTATTCATATAGTATATATTCTAAATATATAATACACCCCCGATTACCGATAATTCTCAAATTAAAAATATTATTTATTACTTTATTTTTTGCATTCAAATAAATATTGGCATTAATTTGATATGAGTGCGTATCACTCACTGCTATATTTGTGATTAATTGCTTCATGGGCTTTAGCAATGCGTATGTGCGTTTGTATGTTTGTGGCTGTGTGTGCATTTGGTCTAGTCTAGTCTGGTCAGAAGATAACCCCATATCAGTGGTCGTGGTCGATGTTGTGTCTGTCTAGAAAAAAATCCATAAAATTAAATAAACGATTTATTTAGACTAGAATCGTTGTTGTCATTCATTGTTGTTTGTTTGCCTGTATTGCATTTTAGGTGACAAGCAAGTGGGGAATGGGGCTTCAGAAATTGAATGAAATATAAACAAAACAATTGAAAATATATTTTAATCCATGTCTTCAATGTTTTAATAAACAAAATATATATTAATATATTTTCCTTATAAAAATAGGTTTTCGTATTAATGTATGTCTCATAAAAAATAGGCTCCCATACAATGTTATTCGAAATGCATCTACTGCATTTATGTTAATACGAAGCATAGGTATGTCATTTATACAAAATATTCAAATTAAAATAGTTGTATGTAATGGAAGTTGTGACAATTATTGCTCGAGTAGGGTATTGGGTTTCATTTGTGATACCCTAAATTTTGTAATACCTCTAATTAAGTAGTGGGGTCTAGAAAAGGTATATCAGATTTATTTTACAATGTATTTCTGCTAATCAAAATAACGATGGAATGTTTCCAAATTGTTTTGTTTTTGTTTTTACATTTTATTTTCCAACACACACTTCTTCTGTATGCATAAAAAATTCCAAAGGTGCAAAAGGTGAAAATAATCTGAAATTGTAATGAGCCTTTAAAAAAAGTTGAGGCTTTACAAACACACAAAAAATAGAACATTTTAGGCTTAAAATACGCATAAAAAAATAATGACGATTTTGTTGCCATGAACGGAAACGAATGTCAAATGTCATTTACATTTCGAATTTAACAAAACTGGGGGGTAAATGAGTGTTGAAGTAAACAGCACGAGTGAACACCCTATTGTATTTAACTTTATAGGCATACTAGGTGACAGATTTGGAAATTAAATATTTGTGATAGACTCAGAAGTGTTATTAACCGCCAATGAGGGTATTACAGAAGCTGATAGAATGTTGAGGGGAAGTAGAACAAAATTATAATGGTGTACGGCTCCTTGTACAACTTTTCAAAAATTTGATGTGTGGTGAAACTTTAGAAGAAAATATATTGACCTGCATCGGTCGAATTTTGCTACAACCTTTACCAGACCACTATTTATACCAATGAACAGAAAGCCTCCGAATTTTATATAAAAAGGGCAATGCCATAAAATCCTTCTAAACATCGAATATCATCAGAGATGGAGGTTCATCGCATTTATTTGTAGAAATCCTTGAAGAATTTTATGTTATGAGTACACATATTTTTCAGGAAGGCTTCTCCATGAAATGGTTGTCAGTGCCGATATCACGATCCAAGAAAAAGAGGGTTTATAATATTTCTTTTAGGGATGTGTATGTAGAAGGACAAAGAACATAAAGAAAAACCTACAAATCTTTATATGCGATTACATGTCGACAGTCAAATTGATTGAGAAATATTTTTGTAAAACATATCCTCTCCCAATCGTGCATCTTTTTCGTAATTAATTTCTTGAAGCTTGGTCTAACAATTATTATTTCTGATCACGAATATATACTTTTCCGACCCATAGAAGAAAATCTTTCTTCAGTGAATGCGATTTTTTCTATAGCTAAATTATTGTTCTCAGAGCCAGGAAAAAATTAGTGAACAGGAATTTTTTGCTATAAAAAATCAGTCCTCTGTGTTCTAGGAATTATTTTCAGCAGAAAAAAGCCCTCAGTATCTGATAAATTTTCACTATAAAAAATTCAATGACTGAAATGTTTTCTGCCGAAAAAATCAGTCCTCAATGATTGAAAATGTTTTTCTACCGAAAAACTCAGTCCTCAGTGGCTCAGAATTTTTTATTGACCATGGAATTTCTCTCCACAAAAAAAAACTGATTTTTTATCATAAAAACGATGTGTCCTTGGTATTTCCTTCTATATATTTTTTTTTATAAAAAAACCCCCCGTCATCTACGCGTGAGGTATTTTTTTCTATAGGAGAAAATAGTCCTCAATGAGTGAGGTACTTCGATATAAATAATCTGGCCTCAGAGTCTAGGGATTTTTTTTATTGAAAATGGCCCTAGGACCTGACGAATATTTTTTTCTATAAAAAAAGTCAGTCCAGTACATTATCGCAAAATTTTCTCAATATATAGTCGAAAGCCCTCGCCTCATTTCTGACCAGGAGGTGTATTTTTGCTTAGAACTGATTTTCAGAGACCTTCTCGAAAAATATTCAATATAGGTCCATGTTTTGTGGAACCCCCAGTTTGTAGGTAATTTAGAAGGCCCTTGATTAATTTTCCATTAACCATGTGAAGTGTCAATAATTGATCCGATCCCTTTCAGGTATTTTAAAGGTGCTAGATAAGGACTCTCAAAGATAAGGACATATTTGACATGATTTTAAAGGGCCTACTCGTACCATTCTGTATCCCCATACAATGGTTCTGGCCACTTTTAGGTATATTGAAGGTCTTAGATTCTGTTTCCGCCTTTCGGAGGAAGTTTTTTAATATAAGTCTATTTGACATAACCGCTGTTGTCCGTTCTTTTGTTACATATTTTGAGGATTCTTGCCGCATTTTACAATCAAAATGACTGTAATTTAATGGGTGGCATAAAGAATCACTTTCTGAGTCGTTTATGTAATCCCGTCCGTCTGTCTGTCCATGTTAAATTGTAAACAATGTGATCCGAATTGAAGGAAATTTGGTACAGCTCATTTATTTGTCCCAAGGACCAACCTTATTGAAATTGGGGAAAATCGGTTCAGATTTAGATATAGCTCCCATATATATTTCCGGCCCCTTTATATCCTTCGATTTGCACGAAATTTGGCATGACGAACTGAATTAAGTCTAGAATGATGTGTGCTAAGTTTCGTGAAAATTGGTTAAGATTTTTTTTCAAATGATATGCATTGAAACCGGTTATATTATTTGAATAACCGGTTCTTGATATTTATTTTCCTATAAACATATATAGCTATGCCAAATACTTCAAACAACTAAATAAATTTCGTAACAAAAATAACCGGGTTTCAAATTTTTTGAACCGAATATTCAGTTAATAGAACCGGTTACAATACCTTATATGTATATCAGTAGAAAACTAGTAAACCAATATATGCAACTATGACAAATACGTAAAAAAACTAAATAAATTTCGAGGAAAAAATAATCGGTTTTCAAAATTTTTGAACCGGATATTTAGACAATAAAACCGGTTCCAATGAGTTATATGCATATCATTAGAAAGCTATTAAAAAAAACGTACTAAATTTATTGAACCGGATTATTATCGGTTTTATTATTTGAATATCCGGTTCAACATTTTAGAAAACCGATTCTATTTTCCTCGAAATTTTTGTATTTGTTTTTTTTTACATATTCGGCATAACTGTATATGTTTGTAGAAAATAATTCGGATGAATCCGACAACAATGTATGCTGAATTTATTGAAATACCCACATATACCCACATACAGGTAAAATTGAGTATAGTCCAATGAAACGTTAAAATGTCGATTTCTCGTTTTTGAGGACCCCACCCAAAATCTTATGAAAAACATTTTTGTACAATATTGCTAGAATGAAAATTTCTTGTATTGGAATATTTTGAAGGAGTTATTAAAATCTGATTTTAGTATTTCGTCAGAAGGACATTGGTGGAGATTTTTCTATAGGAAAAATAGCCACCTCAGAAATGCTTCTCATTTCCGTTTTTAGACTTGTGTGTATATTTAGGAATAATTTATTGTGATATTTTTTTTCGATGCAGGCTTAACATACTGAAACGGAAGATAAGGGCTTTTGCGGATAGAGAGGTTACCGATGGCTTATGTAGGACTTTAAGGTCATATTGGTTATTAACTACGTTAACGAAAATCCGATCCATATTCAATATTGTTCGATGGCCTCCGTTATTTTCTAGTACTGGTAGTATTAAGCGAACCACATTTTAATCTGTTAAAGACGTTAATTACAGTTTGTATTTCGTGGGACTAGGTTTCAATTTCCAAAAGCATTGTAGTTCAAGTTTTTATCAGGAGCCGTTTTAAGGGTGTGTCGTCTGAATATGCTTAAGGAAGCTTGTGGATATTGTTTTGTAATGCCAAAAAGCGTATCAGGAGGATTCAACATTTTCCAGGAAAATGTATACAAAAACATATATTTCTTATTGGTTCTGACATGGAAAAAAATCCCTGGGTTCAGAAAAAAATCACTTCAACTTATAAAATTTTGATTTATATGCTTCTCCGCCACTAATGAACTTCAGTAACGACAGAAAAAAAAAGAAAAACAAAAACAATAAACGGAAGTTGTCCTGTCCTGTTCATAAAGTAACTAAATTTTCATGTTGTTGGTATCGCTTCTGATGTTGATGAAAGACATCTGTATTGTTGTTGTTGTGTAAAAATAAGCACTAGGCGACGACGAATGATTCATTTGTGTTCTTAAGAAGAAACAAAACAAAAAAAACAACTCTTGGCACCACATGGTTTGTGGTGCTGCAACATGTGTTGTCTTGGTGCAACACCCCTGTGTGGCTCTACCTCAGGAGTACAAAATTTCTTGTAACTAAACAGGAGAGAAGTGGATAAAATGCAGTAGCAAACTTCACAGTAAATGCAAAGTCTTCGTATTCAATTTTTTTTCAATTCAATTCTGACGACAAAATCCAAATGAAAAACAATTCTAAAAGAAAATTTGAAAAAAAATTGCAGTTTTCAACGCCAAACCAACAACAGCAGTAGTAATAGTGGGCCCATTGAATTAAGTAGAATGCATGTCATGTCCCGCTGTACGAATCGTGCATGGCGTTACTGACTAGCTAGGTAGTGTAAGGGCTAGGGCCCAATGGAATGAATGGCTCAATGCTGAGATCATATATTTTGTTGTAGCATTGCATTTAGGTGGAAAAGACGCTCCGGGAGGGGCATGTGGCAGCCATGGCTTATCCCCCAGTTGCTTGCCACCATGCAAGAGCTTCGAGTTCAAATTCTACACTCACTTTCTGCGGAATATCGCCATGGAAGAGTGCGTGTAGTCGCATCTAAAAGAATGAACAGCAAACCGTATGTTCTTCTTCACCATGAACACGAAAAGAAAGAAAAAAATAGTCGCCGATGTTGTTGTTTATTAAGTCAAAGTGTTATTATTCTTATTTTTTATTTGCAAACAACAAACAAGTGTTGTTGTTGTTTTTACACACTTATACACATTTTTGTTTACCCTATACGATTAATATGCGACAGGGGTACTTGAATATTTTTTTTAACATAAATGATAAAGAGTCGGGCCTATATTTGGAATTTCGTGTTGAAAGGTCAGTTCTAAAGTTGGAATTAGGTACTGTGATCTGTAGCATCTATGTGACAATCTGCCTTTTGAAATGTCTTTTCTTGAGACAAACCGAAGTCTATCTATGGGAACTACGGTGAGTGATAATGAAATCGGGTTTCGAAGAATAGAGTCTTACCTCATTATTTTTCCAAGAATATGGACTGTCGGAATTTTCGTAAGAAATTACTCATTCAACTTTTCTAAGACCCTCTCATTATAGGATTTTTTGAAAATAGGCCGGACCCATCACTTTTCAATAATATTGTGAGTCTGAAATTCCCGTAAAATGACACATTTTAGGTATTTTCTGGAGAATTAGGGTCCAGTTCTTTGCGAAGTTGTAAGTTCAAATTTTGGAATTCTTAGAAAATGAAACCCATATAAAGACCCCGCCCTATTTTAGGTATCCTGATGCAATAACACATTTTATACATCAAAATAAGGTCCATCCTATTTAGGTATATTTATGGCCAAATGGACTGTTATGTTGCATTCCGCCTCTCGAACGTTTTCAATACAGGTCCGTGTCTAGACTTAAATCCCAAATAAAATTTCAAACCACAGCAGGTTCTTTAAGATGTAGTTTTCAAAAAATCCATTCCTGAAAGTAGGTCTTTAAAATATAGTTTTCAAAAAATCCATTCCTGAAAGTAGGTCTTTAAAAGATAGGCGTTTAAAATCCACGCCTGAAAGTAGGCCTTTAAAATGTAGTTTTCAAATATCCACGCCTGAAAGTATCCCTTTAAAATGTAGTTTTCAAATACCCACGCCTGAAAGTAGGTCTTTAAACATCCACGCCTGAAAGTAGGTATTTAAACATCCACGACTGAAAGTGGATCTTTATACATTCACGCCTGAAAGTAGGTCTTTAAAATGTAGTTTTCAAATATCCACGCCTGAAAGTATCCCTTTAAAATGTAGTTTTCAAATACCCACGCCTGAAAGTAGGTCTTTAAACATCCACGCCTGAAAGTAGGTCTTTAAACATCCACGCCTGAAAGTGGATCTTTATACATTCACGCCTGAAAGTAGGTCTTTAAAATGTAGTTTTCAAATATCCACGCCTGAAAGTAGGTCTTTAAAATGTAGTTTTCAAATATCCACGCCTGAAAGTAGGTCTTTAAAATGTAGTTTTCAAATATCCACGCCTGAAAGTAGGTCTTTAAACATTCACGCCTGAAAGTAGGTCTTTAAAATGTAGTTTTCAAATATCCACGCCTGAAAGTAGGTCTTTAAACATTCACGCCTGAAAGTAGGTCTTTAAAATGTAGTTTTCCAATATCCACGCCTGAAAGTAGGTCTTTAAACATCCACGCCTGAAAGTAGGTCTTTAAAATGTAGTTTTCAAATATCCACGCCTGGAAGTATGCCTTTAAAATGTAGTTTTCAAATATCCACGCCTGGAAGTATGCCTTTAAAATGTAGTTTTCAAATATCCACGCCTGAAAGTAGGTCTTTAAAATGTAGTTTTCCAATATCCTCGCCTGAAAGTAGGTCTTTAAACATCCACGCCTGAACGTAGGTCTTTAAACAT